>NW_024582888.1:299428-315850 GCF_018398535.1 Haplochromis burtoni | reverse complement strand
CCTCTCTTTCT
This sequence comes from Haplochromis burtoni, assembly GCF_018398535.1. Lineage (NCBI taxonomy): Eukaryota > Metazoa > Chordata > Actinopteri > Cichliformes > Cichlidae > Haplochromis > Haplochromis burtoni. Next base: position 315,839 of record NW_024582888.1, on the reverse strand, counting down.
TTCATTCTTTCTCCCTGTCCTATCCCCCAGTCATGTCTGTCCCGTTTGTAGCAACTGTAAATAAAATAAATTCATAATTATAATAAAGGTCAATCAAATGGACCAATATAGCAAGGCCATGATGATCCACTTGGTAAAATAAATCCGCTTGGCATCTTTCTTCGCCTTAAGACAACAATTCTGATGGCTAAAGATCCAAACGGGACACAAAAAAAAAAAAGAAAAAAAAAAGAAGTAGAAACAGATGAGGGAGGGGAGAGAATGAGAGAAGAAGCAGCAGCTGTGCAGCATAAAAACACAGAATAACTCCAGCTTTGTGTCTTTTTTCATTGTTGCTGAACTACAGGACAAACTGTGTTCCTTTTCAGCTCAATACAAAACGCGTGATATTTTCTCTGAATATTTACTGAATACAAGACGATTCCATTTTTTACGGGACGGTTGGCAACTCTGCTAACTAACCTTATGAATAAAATAAAGTTCACTATCAGTAACATCATAGCACCCACCCAGCTGTATAGAAACTTTGTCATGCTAGCTAGTACGCAGTAGTTATTGTAATTGACTGTAAAAAGTCAGCAAAACGAAAATAAACTCCACCTAAACTTGGTTTATATCTGACCCAGATAGACTGCAGGTCATAATTTCTTACCTGAAGTTCAGTTCACCTGACACTCGGACCGGTGGCCGCCTCGGGTCTCTCCTCTTGAGGCAGGAGGAGGAGAGACCCGCTTTCCCTCATCCACCCGCTGGCCTCTGTGGAAGCTCCGCCATAGCCACCACCAAGCAACTGAGTTAGTTTTACACATCGGCTAGCATCTGGCCAATCCACCACCTTTCATTGTTCATACCGTTACAAAAAACCCCAAACAAACAAACAAACAAAAATCATCGGCCCATAAAAACGAAAAATCACAATCGGCCCACCAGGCAAATGCCCGGTATGCCCGATGGCCAGTCCAGCTATGTAATGACGGTAAGAAGCTGCAACAACGGGAGCCAGAGGCAGACAGAGAAAGGCCAAGGAGACGCAGGCCGTTTGCAAACTGAAGCTTTGGAAAGTAAGATTGTTTGTCCAAAAACATGTATTTGGAGTGCTGCATCGTGTTTTGATCCAATCTACACTCAACAAAAATATAAACGCAACACCTTTGTTACTGCTCCCATTCCCCATGGGATGGACGTAGAGACCTAAAATTCATTCCAGATACACAATATAACCATCCCCCCCAAACAGTGGTCACAAATCAGTCCAAATGTGTGGTAGTGGGCACATCTGCTATATTGAGATAATCCATCCCACCTCACAGGTGTGCCACATCAGGATGCTGATCTGACATCATGAGTAGTGCACAGGTGTACCTCAGACTGCCCACAACAAAAGGCCACCCTGGAATGTGCAGTTTTGTCTCACAGCAAAATGCCACAGATGCCACAAGCAATGAGGGAGCGTGCAATTGGCATGCTGACAGCAGGAATGTCAACCAGATCTGTCGCCCGTGCATTGAAGGTTCATTTCTCAACCATAAGCCATCTCCACAGGCGTTTCAGAGAATATGGCAGCACATCCAACCGGCCTCACAACCGCAGACCTCGCGTAACCACACCAGCCCAGGACCTCCACATCCAGCAGGTTCACCTCCAAGATCGTCTGAGACCAGCCACCCAGACAGCTGGTGGAACAATTGGTTTGCACAACCAAACAATTTCTGCACAAACTGTCAGAAACCGTCTCAGGGACGCTCAACTGCATGCCCGTCGTCCTCATCGGGGTCTTGACCTGACTCCAGCTCGTCGCCGTAACAGACTTGTGTGGGCAAATGCTCACATTCGACGGCGTCTGACACGTTGGAGAGGTGTGCGCTTCACGGATGAATCATGGTTCACATTGTTCAGGGCAGATGGCAGCTGAGAATGTCCCAGTTCTTGCATGGCCAGCATACTCACCGGACATGTCACCCATTGAGCATGTTCAGGATGTGCTTGACAGGCGTATACGACAGCGTGTACCAGTTCCCACGAATATCCAACAACCTCGCACAGCCATTGAAGTGGAGTGGACCAACATTCCACAGGCCACAATTGACAATCTGATAGACTCCATGCGACGATGTGTTGCACTGCATGAGGCAAATGGTGGTCACACCAGATACTGACCGGTTCTGGGTCCCCAGACCCCCAATAGCGCAAAAAACTGCACATTCCAGGGTGGCCTTTTGTTGTGGGCAGTCTGAGGTACACCTGTGCACTACTCATGATGTCAGATCAGCAGCCTGATGTGGCACACCTGTGAGGTGGGATGGATTATCTCAATATAGCAGATGTGCCCACTACCACACATTTGGACTGATTTGTGACCACTGTTTGGGAGGGATGGTTATATTGTGTATCTGGAATGAATTTTAGGTCTCTACGTCCATCCCATGGGGAATGGGAGCAGTAACAAAGGTGTTGCGTTTATATTTTTGTTGAGTGTATAAAGAATGAGCCAAATCCAAATGTGTGTGTAGAACTGCAAATAGAAATTTGTAGTTTATCCAGTCAAATGCTTTTTCAGAAAACTGTGCTTTCTCATGGAACAATAATCAACAATAATAATACAAATTTATTAATCAACCTTTATTATTGGCTGAGTGTCTAAAGTCAAAGCTAGTTTGGTAGGTTCGATTGCCTTTTTAATCCCCTAATAAAAGAAAACATAATTTAAGAACTAGATTTTGTTTTTCTTTGGGTTTTGGATCAGGTTAACCATGCATCCATCAATCCCACCTTTCTCGACAATACAATATATACAATATAGTGTAAAATGGAGTCAGTGGAGTGTATAGAGACCTGCTCTAGTACAGTTAAAAGTGGCGATTGATCTAATTAACATCCTTAACTAGGTAGCTAAGACAAGAAATTGGGTTTCAAGCTGATTTCCATTAGCTCATCCATGCAGATGAATGAATTTATCCTGACTAAGAAATCACTTTGATTTTGAATGTTAACCTGCTGAACCCCCAATGTTCCCCATTGCAAAAATGACCTCTGACAAGAAAGCCCAATATATGTTTTTCAATAACTAAGAAATTTAAACTTGATGGTGCCAAAGTGTCCTAGTGTCCAAATTTAAAAACACTTAGCTATATCTCTAATAAAACCTCTGTGACTTTGCTCTGTTTTACTTCAGCAACGTTGATCTTTCCACAGATAATCTCCATATGTTGGATCAACATATGGAGGTTTTCTTCAGTTTTTGTCTACTGCAGCATATTTTGAAAGGAGTTATATGTTATAAAAGACAAAACAAAATTTAGGCCAGGAAAATATCCTTCATATTTTTCTGTGTTCCATCCTCAGGTACTTTGAATCAATGGCTTGTGCAGCTCCATCTGTAAAACATGGTTGAATCTCAGACATGGTTTGCTGCTGCATTGCTACCAGTGGTAGGTATACAACAGTGGTAGGTATTCGGGATACCTTTCTGTTTAATGTACTTCTCTGTTTCTGGTTGGACTTGTACCATGTATTTTTCAATAAATTGCTGCATCTAGGTGTCAATTTTGGCAGTAGGTGGTTACCGGGTAGCCACTGAACAGCCTAGCACATTTCTGTCATTTGAGAGTGACAGTTTAGGTCTTCTTCCAGGCCTTGAAAAAGTGGAGACACATCTAAATCATTTGTAATTAATTACAATAGTTTAAAATAATGTGCTTTGAATCAGTAGTTGTTAAGAAATGGCTCTAAGAGACCTTGCCAATTTGTATAAATCCAAGCATCTCCTTCACCGAATTCCTTGGCTTGGTACATTGTTCCTAGTATTGGTCTATCCAGTGAGTACCAATGAAAAAAAACCTTTTTATGCTGGCATAGAGAAACTACCAATGATCATTAACATGAAGTTAAAAGGCTTTGGTCTTGTCAAATATAAATCCATCATAGAACTTTCAGTATCATTTAGTGAAAGATGTAAGTGAGTATACATATATATTTGATCTGTATGTATGTACTGTATGTACTGTGCTGTATGTATACTTTTGAACCTGTGTGGATTAGAGAAAATCCAAAATACAACAACTTTATACAGTACTATATATTTAAATTGATTTGCGGTTTTGGAGTTGTAATGTTTTGGCTAAACAACTATTCCTGCGCGTGTCTTGCCCTGGCCTATATAAACCTTATAAATCCTGCTCACGCCTCCTACTGGTTTTTGCATCTCTACAGCAGCTTGCAGAGTGTAAACTGTAATTATCACCTCACAGTCCAGAAATACCCACAAAATGCCTGCGGCGTGTAACATCGTTGGCTTAAAAGGGCTTTTGCAGACGAGTGTGTGTGAACACATCTGAGATTTGCTAAGAGGATCAAAAATACAAATACCATTATTATAGACACCTTTGGTGAAGAAATGTATAATAGCATTTTTCTGTGAAAGTAATATAACTTGGGAAATCGTTTTACCTGTTACTGCAACGTCTTATCAAATGTAAACTTTCAATTGATATATTCTGTGATTGTTTTAGAGAATGCAACTGTTTTATTTGATACATATTTTTCGGTAAGTTTGAGATAGTTGTGTTTATTTGAAGTGAGTTTGTATAAGGTTCTGATCCCCAGTCAGCATGTTGCCTACAGTAGATGGCAGTACACATGCCCCCATATATAGAGAGGAACACCAGCCTGCACGGAAACACTGTGGACACTATAAACAACATTATGGATCTTTACACATCGAAAAGAAGCAAAAAACAACACTTTCACCTCTGTAATTACTGTTCGATCTTTCTGACAAAGAGATAAAGTTAATACTTCATCAGAACTCGATAGCAAAACAGTAATTTGATCTTGCCAAACATGCTAGTTGTTTTTAAATTAACAATCATATTGGACCTGAAGTTTTAAATCTTGATATTAAATATCATTTATAAAAACGTGGATATTTTTTTAGTTGCCTGACCTCTCTAGTTTATGTCATTATAATCAATTAGCTCAGCGGAAACTATCTGTGTTCTTACACACACACACACACACACACACACACACACACACACACACACACACACACACACACACACATTATCATGACATTCACATCTGTGATGAGTGTATGGAAACTGGTTATTACATTTTCAGATCAGGAGTATTTATTACTAATCAGAAAGAAAAGAAATAAAATGCTTATTACTGTACCTTTATTTTAATTACATCCATTGAATATATGTGGCTGTTTTAGGAGATTGGACCTTTTCGTCATTGTCCACGCTGAGTGTCATGTTGTGGAGTATTTTTCCATCACTGCCCCTGAGTCCAGATTCCCTCCTGACCTGACCTGCAGAGCATGAGCATCAAACATCCGCCAGCATTTAAAGACCAGCTCAAGCTCACACTCCACTACTACTCTACTACCTCACACTGGTAAATCAACATCCATGTTATTGGATTATTGTTTTGTTCTTTCTTGTGTTAACGTTACTCACCTTACTCTTGTCACTACCCAACTCTGTCTCCGCGTTTCATGCTGGACACTTACCTGCCTGCCCTGGCAACAATCCTCCAGTCTCTGGGAAGGAGAAAAAGCTAGAGGTCTTGACTTCTCACTCCTTCGCTTAGTCTGATGCTCTGTACGTCCCCTGTTCAGTGATCTCCGTCTCTCCAACTAAGCAAATCTGCTTCCCTCATACTCCTAAAAGTACTCACCTTGACGTTCCTGTTCATATCCAGCAGATTAATCTACCTTTTCCTCTCTTGCATTGAACTTATCCTTTCCAAAAACCTGTGGATTAAGATTCTGGAGTGAAATAAAACCTGTGTTCTGAATAAATAGCTGTCCATTGTGTCTGCATTTAGGTCCAAAACTGGCCTTCATGGCCCTTTACACTTTTTTTCATTACTTTAACAAGTAAATATGATATTCGAGTAAACAACTAAGAAATCATATGTTGTAGATACTTTCAAATTAATTTTGCATGCCGCTTAACCGTCATGTAGGGAACCTATACTAAAAAATACATTTTTAGTACAATAGTTCCTTGTTTTCTACTTGTTTTTTAAGGCAATTGGTGTGTATGCTATTTCTTGATAAGGTTAACTAATTAGAATTTAAAGTATTATTAACACAATATTTCATCATTATTATTAACACTGGAAGTCCCAGGCTTTTCTAACCCTTTGTCAGCCAAGTGGAAGCTAAATTGGCCAGTTGTATCTGAACATTTCAGCAAAAGGGAGGGGAAAAAAGACAGCCGCTGCACCAGTCAATTTTTAGACTCTCTGAACTGATGATGAAACTGAATGTACCAATTTAATCATCTTCCAGCAAGTGAGTTTTCATGCTTTGCTCCATTTATTGACAGCGGAATATTACAAAGCATCTCTCAGCTCAATAAACCACCACAATGACACCTGCAAAATTGCTGTGGAGTTGAATCACTATCCTTTTGAAACTATGTAAACAAAACTAAACCTAATATAACTCCCAAAGAATAAGGTTTGTTGTGAGGACATTGGATTAAATTGAACAAGTACACTGTATATTTGTTAGTTATCTCATTTCAAAAATATCTGACAGGTTATTACATGAACTTAATAAGCTTGCAGTGAATTGTTTCAAACATTCTAGTTTTAAAATTATATAACCATCTTCAGTTAGAATTAACTATATCATCTATATGTATGTGTGCATACATAACAGAATGCCAGAGCCATTGAATGAAGAGACAGCTCAGACTTGTAAACCTGCAAAACAACTGGCAAGATGGAACAGTTATTGGAATTACAGCAGTCTCCCATGTTAAAATCCAATATTTCCAATGATCCTAAAGAGAAAAAAAATGATTTCACACACAAATCAAAGCAACTTCAAAGCACAGAAAATAATCTAGAGGAGATGCAAAAAAGAAGAAACCAAAACACATTCAAAGAAACCGCAAAAGAGATGCTTAATAAACCTAAATAATCAAAAACAAACAAAAAAATACTCTGAAGCTCACAATGACTTGAAAGCACCAGATAATCAAGCTGAAGCAAAATGGCTATAATTAACATTTAGTGTAATCTGTTTTTCATCTGGCCTGTGATAGATTAGTGACTTGGCTAGGCACAATCCTGAACCGAATAGGTGCTTAAGGAATGAATGGAGGGTTACTCGTCATGATTTGAGGATCATCCTCTTATAACGGATGGCTGCCATGTCCTTGTCAATGGACAACAAGATTTAGCTGAAACATAAACTGAAGCGCAAAGTATTCTGCCTTTAGTTCCAGTTCTGTGGACTAATTTATTAAGGCCAACCTATTTCTTACATAGTGTTGTAGTTCCTGGGGATATGGGGAAATAACAGTAAAAGTGTCTGGGAGCAAACATAAGCAGGGAGCTAGAACCACGAGCAAAACAAAGGGTTTTTATTCTAAATTAAAATCAAAGAGAGAGGTGCCAATATCACCAAGAATTAAAAGAATCAATACAAAACTTAGAAGGTGTTCACAAAAATTAGGTAAGCTAAAACCTGAGGAGCATGCATGAGAAGTTCATTTTTAACATGGCTTCAAATTTATTTTTATTTTATTCTTTTATTTTAAAAATTGAACAGATTTCCTGTGTCTCACTTTGGGATCATCTCATCTCATCTACCTTTTAGCGATGTAGCTTTTAGAGGCTCTTCTGCGACACTTCTGAAATGTGCAGACAAAAGCAACCATTGTTTTGAGGGTCCACGATCAGCTGCATCACATCATAACATGACATAGCTGTGCTGGAGGTAAGAGTAAGGATGGAAAGAAAGCCATAACTCACACGCACAGTGGACTCTGTCACTTCACCATCTCATTTGCTCTGTCATAATTACTACTTCCAATAAGAGGATGCAGCCAAGTGTAACTATGGTAACTTTAATATTTTAAAACTACTATGACCATCAGAGATTTGATATTTGCAATACTATTATTGTAGTATTACCACAATTATCAAGTTAGTAGCTTTTACATCTGAGCTGTGAATGATTGCGAACGGATCCTAACAAGCTGTCCCTGTTCAAGCACTTGGACCACACACTGATGTGATGAAAAAAGGCATTAAGGGGTTAAGAGTGTACAGTAAAAAGATCATTAGTAATTATTCAAACCATTGTGAAGCTTCAGTTCAGTTGGTGAGGTGGGCACAATAGGGGTCAAGGGCCACTTTAGAGTAATAGATTGGGTACTGATATTTCTGCTACTGATATTCCTTCCATGGTGTAAGCACACATGCATAGATGAAGAAAATTACATTAACTATTCAATATTCATATTCTCCCTATTCACCTTTCAACCCTTTCCCCTTTTCCTGTCTTTTTCATCCTCTCTCTCCAAGTCTATTTCACCTCTCCCTGTCTTTACTCAGCAGTGGTGGGATGAGGTTCTGTGCCCCTACATGCCATTTTGATGTAGTGTGAAATAACTGCTGGTCAGGCTTAGTTGCCATTGCTGGTGAATACCAGCTGGGGATGTGGGATTAGGGGAGCTCAAGGTCATCTGGGAGGATCATATCAGAAACGTGCTTTTATTGTTGATCCGGTAATGAGGGAAGGGACCTGGATTACAGAGCTGAATGAAAGATCCTTGCCCCTCCACTGTTGACAGCTTAGTCACTCTGACTTCATCCTCTAGATGTTATTTATCCTCATTCATCAATCCTCAAACTTTAACAAACAACAAAGTGCTGTCTCTCTAAAACCACACGCATAATCTGAGTCTGCATGCACAGACTAAATCTGTCTGATCGAGGCAGAGATTACAGTTTCAAGTGGCTGTTAACTTTATAGGACTGTATAGAATAGTCAAATGACCCCTGGTGGCAAATTTACAGCTAAATTAGAAATAATTTGAAAATACTTCTAAAGGTTTAGAATTGATGATAGAAGTCTTTACCCTCTCACAGACCTGATCCAAAAATTAGATGTTTTGAGATTTGCTTTTGTGCTGAAATTAAGGTGAGACTGATATACCTCATCTTAATTTTAGTTATTAGGAGCTGGTGTGTTGTGTCTGGTGTTATTGGGTTTGTTTTCCTTTTTCGGCACAGGTGTGTGGCGCGGTGCTTTGCGGGATCCCTGGCAAACCTGCGGTGCATCAGATGTCATCAGAGGGAGCGTTTTTCAAAAGCTATGCGATGGACGTCTGGTGTCAGAGTATTGCTTCCACAAGTGGTAACGTGTTTTTGTATAGACTCTCGAGATTTATACTACATCTGCTAAGTATTCAGGATTTGTCTCCTTGCCTGTTTTCCTTCCCACTAGCTTGTCCCACTGCCCGCTCGCCTGCCTTGGACTCTGGAGATTGTGTTCCTTGGTCTGAACGGAGATCTGCCTCGCCTCTACCTGTGGCTCTAGAAGGCCTCCGCCCATGTCTGTATTTCAGTTATATCAAGTAAGCTCTCCAACTCTCCCGGTCCGCATCCGTTTTGCTCTAAGTTTTTATGAGTCACCCCCTAACTCTGTTTTGTCCTTCCCCCTTAGATCGCCCCAGTACGCTACCCATCCTCCCTGCACGCCCCAGCTCTGTGCTTTCGTTTCTCCCCGTCATCTTACATTTACCCTGCCACTGTAAATAGCCCTCACCCTTGTAAATACCCCTGCCACTGTAATTAAACAGCATACACTGCAACTTCCTCTGTGTGTTTCTGCTGCATGAGTCCACCCCTTTAGAGTCACCTAACAATAGTAAATTTTGGAGTGTATAGCAAAGGTAACAAAATTCAGCCAACTCTTAATCCCTACTTTTTTTTGTTGTCTTTAGAATAGCCACTTCAGAATAATATGTGCTGGCTATCTAATCTACTATATACATGATACATAGATGTGGTACATCTGTCTAAGCAAAAATAGTTAGTAAGCATGCAACCAATAAGACTAAGTTTCACAATAAGCAATTTTAGGCTCATGACTGCCGCAGTCAAAATCATACAATAAAATCAAATATATAACTGGGGGCTATACAATCCACTGGATGAAATAAAAGTTACTTTACATTTACACAATAATTAAATAATACATACAAAAATAACAAGCCAAATGAGCACCCTGAGGTGTTTATGTAGTTAGTTGCTGAGTGATGAGACAGCACGTAGCAGGGTGTAATCAGTGACAGCAATCAATACCTGGCTGTATTTTCTTTGATAAAAAGAAAAATTTGATACAAAACATCAACACTGCCATTTTTAACAAAGACAAGGGCAACCTCTAACAACTGAGTTGTCTAACCTCTCACAACAAAGGATATAAATTTAACATTTGCTAATTAGAAGTAGACCATGAGACTGGAGTATGCAGAGAGAGAATACCAGAAAGGAAAGAGCTTTGCTTCTTTAGTGTTCTTCATTCTCTTATGATCCTGCCCAATTAGGTTTCTGCTCTAGCTGTGTGTATGTGGGAAGTAGGCACAGAGAGCTTATTTTAATAACACCTTTGTAGAGAAAGTGTCACAGAGTTTCAAAAGTAAATGAAAGAACTTATTACTAACCAAAAAAAGGGAAACAAAAGAACTGGTATCAGTGTCATGTTTTTTGCAAATCATTCATAGTCTTCTGCAGAAAAGGATTGTGATGACCAGTTGCTAAAAAGTAACAGCAAAGTACCTACAAAAATGTTCAAATGTAAAAATCTCTGCTGCAACTTTACCAAAAGCAGAGAAAGCCTGCAAGCGCTGCATCCCCTGAGTGCACCTGGCCGCAGGTGAAAATCCCTGCAGAGCTCTGAGACATTTGAGTAGCTGAGCCAAAACAGACCCATGAAAATGTAACTCCTCTTAACTGATCCTACTGTGAACAGAAAGGGAAAAACCCAGTTTTTCAAGTATTCAAATGTAGTGCACTACCTCCTACTGATGAAATCTGGGATACATATTTGACACTGAAATCTACTGTATTGTGTCATGGGTAGGGATGGGTATCGTTTAGGTTTTATCCGATACCAGTACCAAACCGGTACTTTTGAAACGGTGCCGGTGCTTAAACGGTGCTCGAACCGGTGCTTAAAGAATGGAGAACACAAAATTGGTCCAAAAACTTCTCATGTTCATCTGTTTTTTTGTAAAAGATAACAATGTTAGCCTTTTCTGCGGCTATAAGGCATATATGGTATCACTCTTGGCTGGAAGCAGTGCTTAATCAATGGAAAAAACACAAACTTTGTCCAAAAACCTCTCATGTTTAACTTTTCCACTTTTTCTTTGGTCATTTTAGCCTTTTTGGCCAGGGTGAAGGTAGTATCTGCCATCAAACAAGAAGACAGCCGCATGTAACTACGACGGTGTTTGCTAGTTCACCTTACATGCATTAATGTAATAACGTGGTTAGCTTACACACGAACAACATTAAGCTACTCATGCAGAGAAGAACGGCTGCTGCTGCTGCCATCATCATATAAATAGTAAATGGCCAGCATTTGTATAGCGCTTTTCTAGTCCCTAAGGACCTCAAAGCACTTCACACTACATTCAGTCATTCACCCATTCACACACACATTCACACACTGGCGATGGCAAGCTACATTGTAGCCACAGCTGCCCTGGGGCGCACTGACATCATCCATCATCATTTCTGCTACACTGGCAGGGCTAGGGGCCAGGACTCTCCTCTTCGGGTTTTTGGGGGATGTTGCTAACTCCGGGTCAGATAACAGGCAACCCACGCGCAGTAGATGTGTGAGGTCTCGCAGCAAGCTATCAAATACAGCTTTTAAGAAAATGCTATACGTCTCCAAGTGTTTCATCAGATTCGAGGAGTTACCTCCTTTGCACAGTATCACCTTAAAGCACTTGTTGCAGGCTGCTGAGTTTGCATCTTTTGCTGTGAAGTACAGCCAGACTTTTGACCGCTTCACCTTGGGCATTTTTAATCTGTAGCTCTGCTCTAAAAGAACTTTCGTACCTGGGCCCGCCTACTATCCTTGGAAAGGTAAAATGATTGGCTAGAATCCAAAGTGTATGACATCTCAGGGGAAAAAAAAGCACCGAAATAAAGCTTAATAAGATTACTGAATTTTCTAGAGTAATGTGCGGCAACACTGTATTATGGAAAATGTAAAGTGATTACAGTAAAATGTTACTTTGAAGCACTCTTCACTTAACACTTGTGAGCAGGCATATCCCACAGGCTGAAAGGTGACCTGATTCCTTCACATGAACTATAAAAAAATGATGGATGAAGCCACTGACATCAGAAATTGGTTTGCAAAGTCTCCTTTCTAAAGCCTCTAACTTAGAGGCCAACAGTCGCACAGTTTCTAAATGTTATTCTTGATGTTCCACATGTTCGGTTTGGCAGATTTTGGGCCACATGTTCTTGCTGATGCTCCACTTGTTTATCCACATTTGGCTGTGGCCCCGCTGTGACTGGGATTTTTAATCCTATGGTTGTAAACCTGAGATATGTTTCCCAAGCTTCTACTTTCCTATCAAGGCACAAGCACCAGTGGAGAAACAGATGACCAGACTGAGACTGAATTGTGCAATATTCATTACTTAATTGTACACAAAGCACAGCTCTTGAAACACAGAAATCTTGTACTGAGATACTCTCCAGAGAGAACAACAGTGATGGGCAAGCTCAGGGCAGAATCTGAGTCTAAGGAGGTAATCCACTGAGAGAGAGGATATACACAAGAATGATATATAAAAATGCTGTTGCGGTTCCAGGGAACGTTTTCCAGGAATAAACCAGGTGAGTAGGTTACAAGAGCAGTGATTCCTCAGAGAGGTTGGCACACAATAATAATTTTCACCATGATGATTGAACAGATTGACAGCCTGATTTCTTAATGGCTAAGCAGACAATCTGGTGAAGACTAGTTACCTCAGCTGCTTTTTATATACTAGCAGGGGAAATCAGGGAAATGAGCCACAGGTGTGTAGACCAGGGATACAATGGGTGGAGCCAAGCCTGCCCCACCTGATCTGGACCTGCAAGACAAAGAAAACAGGGAGGCCAAAGCTAACCAGTACTTACCGTGACACTTTTCCATAAAATGATTTGAGAAACGTCATGCTTTATTGGTATTATATTCTGTCAAATAAGTAGTCCTGTATTTTATAGTTCTACATGTCACATATGCAATCATGAATGCAACTGTACTGAATAAGAAACGGTGGCATTTGCATTTTCAAAAGATCTGAAGAGATACTGCTTGCTGGGTTGGGAGTTAGGCTGATGGGGTCTGAATGTAGATTAATGGCCCAGATAAAAACAGAATTTTCTTCTTAAGTGTTCTATCAGTATTATTACCCCGAATGAATCAAAAGCTGTTGACAGTTAAAATAAAACTGAATGAGTAAGGGGCAGAAACAGGGAGACAGAGCAGATGATACAGAAAATCAAAATAATGTGGTCCTAACAACTCCTGAGACATTAATATTAAATACTTATTGCAATCATTTTGAACCAGTTTTGAAACATGATTGATTTTTCAAATATCTCTGCTTGGCAACTACAGACAATAGGATCCATTACCCATTCATTTATTAAAAAAATCATATGGCTCCTTGATTTTTATGAAAGATTTGAGGTTATACTATAGAAGAAGAATGCATCAACAATACCCAACACCTGGCAGGTAATAGTGTGAACATGTGAGATTAGATTCTGAGATAAATTCAAAGCCAAATGTAACTATTATAAAATATAAAGAAATAGGGGATGATGGATTACTTTTGCTAGAACTTGTTGTTGTAGTAAGAACAAAACCACACACACACACACACACACACACACACACACACACACACACACACACACACACTAATCAAGAGCTGTAGAAACCAGTTGATCTTCTTTTAGTTCATTTTACACTGACCTGCTACCAGATTGGCACATTTGTTCTCATCTTCTCATCTACAGTCTTACCCTCTGGCCTGCATCTTCCTGAATCATGTGATTGACATGTCTAAAAGTATCTGTTTGATATTGTTTGACATCCAGAGACTGACAGGAAGAAAGAATAAGAGAAAGAAAGCTGACACTTATGCTCATTTGTGTGAGTAATATGTCTGCTATGTTATTATTACTAAACACAGAGCAAACAGATCACACAGACTGTTTACAGCTGCCAGTGCAAGGATGGCCACTTCCCCCGTGCGTGAAATGAATAAATTAATAAAGTTAGTCCAGTTACTGCACTTAAGACAACCATGTCTACCTACACAGAAATCTTTGTTTAGTTTTGCATGAACAACATGGTTGTCACTACCCAGAATGCACTGCGATTCCTGAGATCTATTTGTGGGAGCAATAAGAGTGTCAGCTAATTAGAGGAAAGTTGTCCTGAAGTGGATGAGATGAGATGCTAAAAAAAAAACTGGGAGCCTGTCTCAGATTGTGGATGAAATAAGGTCTACATAGCATAAAAAGGATTACTTTCACCTTCAAAGCTTTCCAATAGTTTAAAAATAAGGATCTGAAAATGAGCATAACTCTCAAAAAAACACTTAAAAAATATATTCTGTCTTTGTGAGGAGCAGCGAGATCCAGAGGTGGAATAAAAATTCAGCACTGATATTATGTTTAATGAGCCCTTATCCAGTCATTAAAGGCCATTGAATACCTCAGGTGGTCCGAGTAAAACATTCTCTTGGAGTGGATTTCCAATAGCTGCCTCGGGGGATCATTTCAGAAACAGACACAGAATGTAAAGGTCTTGAGGGTCACAAAATTTCTCCTGATTTGTTTAACTATGAAAAAAAGATTCGTATTTGCTTGTGAACTGGATAAGTTCCTCTGTATAATTTTAGCTAATGTTTCCATTTGGAATAATTTCACTCGAAACACTAAGCAGAAAGCTCGGAGCACAAGTCATCCATAAATTATCAATAAGTTAAGATTCAAAGTATCTTTTTGCCTTTTTGTTAAAAGTGTTCAGAGGCTTTCTGTACATGACATGTTGGAAGGTCAAGCCACTCTTACATCATTAATCTAGCAGGAACTATAACTTATTTGCTGTAAACCCAAAAAAGTTGGCCAAACTAAAATAAAATTAGCAAAAGTACAAGGATTACAAGATTACAGAAATGTTGTATAGCACTTTAAATTTGATTACTTTAGACAATGTCATTAAAATTCAAATTCTGCTATTACTTTTTTATTGATATTCAAAGATAATTACTCTGAGATCATATTTGTCTTGCTGTTATGGAGAGGAAACATCACACATGCTTACTTTGATGTTTGCCAGAGGACCAAATTATTCATTTGTGCAATAACTCAAAAGACATAAGATCAAAATTTCAAGCAAAATGCCTTAAAAAAAGGAATATTACATACAAACAGGCACTTAAAGATAACATCTAGTCAAAATGTATTGTTTATTCTTGTTAACAAAACCATACATGGGAGAATGTGTAAAGTTCATACAGTAGGGTCCTGCCGAGGTTGAAACACTTGCAGGTTCATTTAGTTTCTGTGATACATTTGCAAAAGAAAAACTGGACATGAGTCATCTGTGTATAATGAAGGTTCCATGCCTGAAAACACACACAGTTGAGGAAGGATGGTGACTGTAGTGCTGTAATTAACCCAATGAGCATGTATTTGGGTAGTGGGAGGACACCGATGCAGGCAGAGGTACAACATAAAAATTCCTCACAGAAAGGACCCAGGAGGGTTCAAAACCAGAACCTTTATGTTGGTGAGTCAGTGAAAAAAGCATAACGAAACCAAAGTGATTCTATTTTTGCTCTTTTTGCAAAATATTTTTTC
Source organism: Haplochromis burtoni (assembly GCF_018398535.1). NCBI lineage: Eukaryota > Metazoa > Chordata > Actinopteri > Cichliformes > Cichlidae > Haplochromis > Haplochromis burtoni. The sequence goes on along the minus strand of NW_024582888.1, from coordinate 300,134 downwards.
TTTATTCGTTTCCATTCATTAACTCTTTTAACTGATTCCAGTGCCATGCTGTGGACAACACCACATGACAAAGTGTTAGCTGCTCACACTTTGTTCATCTCCTGTGCTGACAACAGCAGGAATCCTGCTTTCACTATATCTGACTCACACTCATTAAATGTATCTCATTAACTGTAAACCATACCTCACAACCATTGTGAGATATGGTTACATGTAAACCATTTCTCAAAACAAGCTGAACCCTATTATGTTTTTCAGCTGGACCAAATGCACTTGTCAAATGCACTCAAATCCTTTTGCTTGCTCATTTTTTTGCTTCTAAAACAACAAAATGTTCACTTGCTGCCTAATATATCCCACCCACTAATAGATGCAATGATGAAGAGATAGTCAATGTTGTTCACTTCACTTCAAATGTAACAAAGTTATGCATGGTCAGCATCAATCATTATTAAATGAATCTAATCAGTATTATAATATGCCAATTTTATAATATGAAAAACTTTGAGTGCACGTAAAAGAAATTTGCAGGTGCAAGTGTTGCATTTTGAGTAAAAATTTCTTTTGAGTGAAGAAAAGCTAAATTTGAGTGAACAAAATTCATTGCTGCAAGCAAAAACTGTATTTCAGTGTTTGCTATTATCCACACACACACACACACACACACACACACACACACACACACACACACACACACACACACACA
>NW_024582888.1:259858-299149 GCF_018398535.1 Haplochromis burtoni | reverse complement strand
TTTAAGATATTTTCATGCGAGAATGGTGCTGTGTAAACTTCTAATATCTGCTCGATTTATCAAGACATCACATATTTGCAAAAGTGCTCTAATGTTTTCGGAGATGCCTGTAATATAAATGTATTTTGCCCAAAATTCCAAAATCTCAGGTGAAACGTCACAAAATTTTGACAACCACCAAACATTTCAAACAGTAAAGGAGAGCAGGTACACGGCTTCTGCACAAAGACATAAACACAAAGCGCGGACCCGCGGATCAGAATCAGTGAGATGTCGCCTTTCTCACCCGACGGCAGGGACACGGTCGGGGCTGAAAGCCGACAGCTCGCTAATTCTGATGTTTCGGTGGGTCTGTGCTTTGTGTTTACGACCTTTTGCGTTGATTCTAAAGCTGTTTATCTCTCTCCAAACAATATTGACCGAACCAGCAGCAAAAGAAGATCGAAACTAAGCTTCACATAAACATCGTCAAGGACTCCCTCTTACTTTTGCTGTTTTGCTTCCACCACAATAAAATCACACTTCATGCACAGCTCTCTCTCTCTCTCTCTCTCTCTTTCTCAGTGTACTTCAAGAACAGTTTCCTGTCTATCCCTGAAATCTGTTTTCTGCATCATTCGCTTGCTTGTTATGCACAAGACTGCAATTATTTACAGCGCTGTCGGCCGATGTTTTTTTCCCCTTTTACTTACTTCCGAAAAGAAAACCTAATTTCTGCCGTTCAATAGACTTCTGAACAAATTTAAACTCTTTAAAATTATACAAAATACAAAACCGCTGTAACTTCAGAGGTAATGTTCATAAGTTGATTAATGGTTTTCTTTCATTTTTGATGTACTGCAGATTATTTTTATAAAATCCCAGGCCAGGAAAATCACCTTCATGTTTTTCTGTTTTATCTTCAGCTACTTTGACACAAAGGCATCTTCTGTGATGCTCACACCTTTGATAAAGTCTGGAAAGTGTCAGCTTCCTTTTTATAGATACAAAAATATGTAAATGTACTGATCTGAATTATAATATTTCTGACTGTCTGAGGCAAAATTTCCCAGATTCAAATCGAATTGAATCGAATCGAATTGAGCCAGGTGCTCTGGTTGGATTTTGTTCACATTTCCACTCTGAAAGGTACCCATTTGTATGGATTACATTAGTCAAAAGAAAAAAATATATGTAATTTTTTGCCATTTGTCTGGTATGTTCCTAACTTAATTCCTGTCATTACCTGGTTTTTCCCCTAGAAGTGACTTTTCCTCAACTTGATGGGATGCATCTTCCTGCACTACCATATCACCTGACGATTGCTCTGCTCTTGCTGAGGTTATGGTGGATTCCAAGATGATAGCATCTGGTACCTCTACCCCCGCAGGACAGATTCCAGGTATCACTGTTGCTACAGGATGGGACTTCTGACCTTGCTGCAGTACTACGAGTCTGCGTAGCCTGACTTTCTGCTAGGTCAAATTTGACTGCTTTAGCTGGCACTGTGTCTGACATATGATCATTTAAACAGAAGGTGTGTGTGTAAATGGAGCGGTATGCTTTCTTGGAAGATTGCGGGGTCAGAGATGAAAGTGGTTCTGAGGAAGGCCTCGCTCTGTAAGGGGCAAACAGTCTTGACACTTCAGCTTTAAAAAGGGAAAAGCAATATTAAAAAAAAATTATAAAAGCTTAGATTAATTGCTATTTCATTTGCAAACATTATACCCACTTACAAAATCACTACATTGAACTAAAATTGCTTTCTTTTCGTTCACATAGATTACTCGTCTTCCATATTAGCAGAGAAGATAAGACACTTTAAAACAGTCATGATTAACTATTACCTACAACAATATAACTGTAAATAGTGAAACAGACATTAACCCAGAAGACAATTATTTTCTCTTACCCTAATTTATTGAATTCTTTGCTATGATAAAAACAGTATTAAAAAAAATCTGTGACTAAACTGATTAAAAAACTAATTTTTGGCAGACAAACAGACTACCCAAGCAGTAATAACATATCGTTACTTACCCTGAACAGCGTTTCGTGGAGTGGAGCTAGCTGTGATAGCGTTAGCATTTGCTAACGTTAACACCTTGCTGTTTTGATGAGAACTTGGACCAGGGACCACTTCATCTCCAGTACGCTGCTGCAATACTCTCTCAGACTGAGGTGAAGACGTACAATCTAAGCGATTAGCAACTTCTCTGAGTAACTAAGAAACGGACTTGTCTCCTGCAGCCATGCCCTTCACAAGCATTGATACACCTGTAATGTTATTCGCGCCCAGTGTTTTACATTTGTCGGTGCCTTAACTTTATTTCGAGCTGCATACTGCCGTTGTCTGCGTAGGAGACGCACTGCACCATTAGACCTAAATTGACACTTTTTTTCTTTTTGTTTTTTTACATTTGAACAATTGAACAACAAATATACATAGTGGTGTAGTTATAGAAAGGGTATGAAAAATTTCACAGCTTGCAGTATCTTTTACAAGTCATGTATACAAATACGAGTACATAAACAAATAAGTATACTTTAGGAGAAAACAAACAAACAAAATAACCGATTGAAAAAGAAAGGTGCTCAAGGTATAAATAAACAACATATAAATCAAGTGAAACTATACATTCGACACAGCTCTTGTGTTTTACATGCTTTGGAGTTAGTGCTGTTCTTTAGATTCTCTAGATAATTGGAAAACAGGGCTTTAAAAGCAAATATGTTTGGACGCTGTTGAGAAAATTTTGTACAACATATGTGAAATTTGGCAAAAATAATCAGAAGATTGATTTTTTTTTTCCATGGATTTATTTTATCAGTATGTGAGAGGCCAAATAAAATGTTGAAACTTCAGTTTACATGATGGATCAATTTTGGTGTTTATAAAATTATTTGGATCAATCCAAAACATACGTGTATACGTGCATTCCCAAAATAGATGAAATATTGTTTCCTCTGCATTGCTGCAAAAAGTATCAAGAGTATCAATATTTTTCTTAAATTTAACCAGATATGTCTTTACTGGATAACATCTATGGATCAACTTAAGAGTAACTTCTCTTACCTTATTAGTGATAATAAATTTCCTTGATAGAATCCTACATCATTGTAAATATTGTTCTAGTAGAATACAGCTGCAGGTTTGGAAACAATATCTCTTTGAATAATTTGTCTAATACCTTGATTTGTGGCTTTATCACTCAATTAAGGACATATGTTACCGATGTATATAGCGGGATTTAGTTCTGGAATAATACAATTTTTACCTTTAGGAGCAGACACCAATAACCTTCTCACCCCATCAGGTATTGCATCAAAAACTACAGCATATTCTTTTGGAGTGACAGGAAAATCATAAACAGACAAAAATTATAAGAAAATAATTGACCATTATCATTCAGTAATTGACTCACAAGTAAAATTTTTCTATCAACCCATTTCCGAATATATAATGATTTGTTCTTAAATTTAATATCTTGATTGTTCCAAATGAGATATTTATGGGGAGAAAAGTTGTGAGAGTATATAATTAACCAAGATGATAAGAGTTGACTATGAAAGTTGGAGAGTTTAATCGGTAATTTGGAGATATTGTAATTACATCTTAGCAGAAGGTGCATTCCTCCAAGTGAGTTAAAGATATGATTGGTAATAAAATTCCAAAATGAATTGGGATTTTTTTTTTTAAAGAGTTTGATTCATTTGATTTTAAAAGACGCATTTAGGGAAGTGAAATCTAAAGAATTTAGGCCACCAGAACACAACTTGTTTATCATTACATTTTTTTTAAATATAATGTATTCTCTTTTTCCAAATGAAGATAAATAATATTTTATCAATTTTTGTTCATAATTCATTTGAAACATCAAGTGTCATAGCTGCATAAATAAGTCTGGAGAGGCCTTCAACTTTGGCTACCAAGGATCTTCCAGTAATGGATAAACCTCTTTGAAGCCAAACATTAAATCTTTGTTGTATTGCAGTTATGAGAGGGTTGAAAATTTCAGATAATCTAGCATCTTGGTCTTTTTAAATGATAATACCAAGATATTTAACCTTACTTTTAACAGGAACACCTGATATAATAGTATCTGTGCAGAATTTAACAGGGAGAAGTTCACATTTTGGAATGTTGAGTTTAAGAAATTATTGACAACTTTGAGAGCTTCATCAACTTGATACTTATCCTTTTAAAAAAGTGTGCTGTCATCCGCTAGTTGAGTAATAGATAATGTTCTGCCAGCAACAGAGAAACCCATTTGTTTCCCTACCCTAGGCAACCGGCGTGCAACGCAGGAAAATAAAAATAAGGCAAAAAACACACGAGAAAAAACTAATACGGGCTTCCACAAAAATAATCCCAAGACAAGATTTAAAGCAAGATACGACATTTATTTACATCACCAAACACAAGGCGCCAAACTATTTACAACGGGGGGGGGAAGATCGCGACCATGACATACAGAAACACAGGGCTTAAATACATAGAAGGAGCAATCAGGGAATGGACCACAGGAGGGAAACACAGCTGGGGCAAATTAGACCTGACGAGACAAGGAAACGTAAACTGAACACTAAGATAACACAGACTTTCAAAGTAAAACAGGAAACACATAACAGTCACGCCAAAACAAAACGCCTGAAACAATACACTGCCACCACTGAACCGTAACATACCCCCCCCACCCAAAAAAACAAACATTTAAAACATACGACCCCAACGAAAAATGTTTGTCCCATGCTGTTTTTAAAATGAATAGAGAGTAACTGCATAGGAAGAAGGAAAAGAAATTGGGCAACTTTGACGGATCCCACAGTCCCACCATATGGGAGTTTGATTGAGGTATTTGCATCTGCATAAAAAGTTTGAATTGATTTTTTTAAACATATCTCCAAAACCAAAAATATCAAGTGTTCTGAACATGAATACGTGTTCAATGGAGTCGAAAACGTTATACAAATCAAAAAAAAAAAAAGAATAAAACTATTATCTGTGATTAAACCTGAATGATCCAAAATATCAATTACCAGTCTTATATTGTTAGTTATGTGTCTGCCAGTCATAAAACCAGACTGTTTCATCAACAATATCATTAAGTGCACATTTTAATTTTTTAGCCAAACACATAGCAATTATTTTATAGTCATTATTCAGCAGTGAAATAGGTCTCCAATTTTCTATCAAAAGGGTGTCTTTTTGAGATTTAGGAATAAAAGTAATTAGTCCCTGAGTCAAGGAAGGAGGGAGCTTTTCATTAGCAATCCTTTCAATATACACTTTGTGTGTGATAAGTCCTTTGAAAATAATTTGTATAATTTGTAAAATTCAGAAGTCAACCTGGACTCTTATTAAGTTTCATTTTATTAATAGCACCTTCAATATCTAGTGTTGTGATGGAGGCATCACACATAGCTTTATTATTGTCACTAATTGTTTTAATATTACCTAAGGAATTATAGAATTTTTCCATGGCTTCTGTAGAAAAATTAGACTTATATAAATTTTTTTATAAAAAAGTTCACAAGTCTTGGAAATCACTTGAGGGTCTTGTGTGATGACCCCATCTGAACAAAGTTTAGTCATGCTGCCAAATGTATTGTGATGTTTTTCTAATTTGAAAAAATAAGTTTTGTTCTCCCTCTTCAAGCCATTTCCTTCTTGACCGCACAAAGGCACCTTTGCCTTGTAAATATATATATGTTATCTAATTTTAATTGTAGAATTTGAAGTCTGTTCTGGTTATCTTCAGATAAATTATCAGGTGATCTAGCCAAAGCGATAATTTCAGAAATTATTTCTGACTCTTCTTTTTTTCTATTTTTAACTATTTCAGCTCCTCTTTTCATTAAAAGGGACCTAAATTCAAATTTCATGAACTCCCAATTTTTACAAAAAACATTCTCAACATATGACTTATATGTTTTAATTTCCTTTACCAAAAAATCATTCAGTAGAAGAGAATTATTTAATTTCCAATATGAATTCACTCTTTTAGACAGATTACTGGCATACAAACATATCTCCAAAAAATTGTTTTATGATCTGTCAAGGGTGTTTTTGATTTTTGATGTAGAAACATATTCGGATAAAGGATCAGAAATTAACCAATAATCAATACGATACTGTAATGAACCTGATCTATTTTTCCATGAAAATTCCTTAATTGTTGGATTTTTGAATCTCCAGATATCAATTATGTCTCTTTCATTTATAAAATCCAACATATAATTACTACTTTCCTGACTTTTACTTGGCCATCTATCTATCATGTTATTGAGTGAATGATTCCAGTCTCCTCCTAATATAATCTTTAGATTAGCAAATTTACTTATTAAAGACTCAATTTTTTCATTTACTACAAGTATTAGGTCAATATTCTGTTGTTTGTTATTATAGACGTAAATGTTTCCCAGTAAGAGGGTCTGATCATTAAAAAAAATAACCAGCAAAATAAAATGTCCTTTTGGATCAGTTTCTGAAGATATAATTTTTCCATTAAATTTTTGCTTCTAAATCAGAGTTCCCCCTGAATGGTTTGTGCCATGAGACATCTATAAATCTTCGCCCCATTGGGATTTCCAGAAGTTAGCATCCTTAGGTTCAGAATGGGATTCTTGTAAGAGACAAAAGTCAGTATTCAAATTTTTAGCATATAAAAACAGAGCTTTCCTTTTGGTATTGTCCCTTAGGCCTCGAGCATTGAAAGAAATAAAGGATAAAGATGAAATTTTGAAAAGTAAATTAACTTTTTACCCTGAAAAGAGTGTGTAAGCTTCCTTGTCTTCAGGTAGTCAGATCGCTTCACTGCCTTCCAGATGATGTCTTGAAGGTGTCTCATGGTAAATTGCAAGATTATGGCGCGGTGCCGTGGTGCAGAAGAGGACTCACATCGTTGACCGATCCTGTGGACTGAATCAAGTACCTCCGGTACTTGATACGGTGGTCAGGATCCATGTTTTGGCAAATTTCAATAACCCTTACTGCGTACATTTTTTCCTTCTTCTTCAGGTAGCCTATGAAGTCGCAGCTTCCATTTTTGTTTCCGAGACAACTCCAACACCTTGTTTTCCAGTGTTTGAATGTTCTCTTCTGCTTTATCCACCCTTACTTCAGTACGAGACACTTTTCCTTTTAGCTCCCTGAGATCTTCTGCGATAAAGTTAATAGTAACCTTCAGGTCGCTAATACTCTTCTCGATGTTAGCTCCTTGCTCTTCGATAGCCATCGTGAGCATCGTCATAATGCTTTCCGCCGTGTCAGTTTCCATCACTCTTTTCTTACCAGAAGGTTTTGACGGGGAGGAAGTAGGAGTGATAAGAGCTCTCTTATTTGAGCCCAGGTTTTTTGCCATATAGGGCATGAAGTGCCCGATAACACTTTATGTGGTCCTAAACTTTTGGAAGGAAGAACCATACTTAAAAGCAGCTCAAAAGAAAAATGACAGTATAGAGACAGATTGCGCCCGGATGCAAATAGTGTGCATTGGAAATGTGGACCCGTATGAATTACGGTAGAAACCCTGAAGACCAACCGCTATTGACTTAGCCTGATATATTTTCCTACCTTGTCTGTGGAGTCAGCGCATACACGGCGTGCCAATTTCTAGATTTTTTTTTTTCAATATAATTCACAATATCATTCTCACAGTACATGTCTGTGTCTTATTTATTCACATAGTTATTTATTTCATCATGTCCTATTTATTTATTTAATTTTGAACACTTTGGAGTTCCGTACCTTAGTGGGCAGCCAGTAGCTTTACAGTGGGGGCGCTACGACTTTTCTAAGCTACGCTAACAGAAGTGCTGCTGCTTTGCCTTTCCCTGTCTGTTTCCATTTGCGAGGGTTCTTTTGCTTTGCTGCTGCCAGCCAGTGGACAGCGGCATGGACAGCGGTTACATACAGACCGGCTACATACATACCGGCTACGGGAGTTGGCTGGCGTGCATGTTGACTGACTTAATTATTAAATTAGAGTAGTCGGGCGGACGGCAATTTCCAATAATACGGTGACTCCTTCTGCTCCAAATTTAAGGTTTTATTTAGTTTGTATGTCTGGCTCTCTGTTGTTTTGATTTGTAATTTGGTTTTTGTTACACCACTGGTAGGAGGCCCTTTTTCTAGCTGCGGATCATCAATGTGTTCCTGCAGTTGGGCTAACCCCAGCATGTGCATTTTAGTTTTTTTGAAATATATTACAATTTTCTTTGTTTCTTTTATTCAGATGTGCATGATGGGCACTGGGGTGCCTTGGTGATGGTATCCTTTGAGTATTACACACCTGCATTTTTAGTTCATTAGTGTGAGGGTGTGACAGTGTGCTGCACTTGTGCATTGGTGAGTTTTCCTTTTGTTGAATTGTTTCTGTGTGTGGCATCCCATATTTGTATATTGATATGTATGCTTGTGCTTTTATATGCTGTTTTAAATAATTATTAATAAATTGTCAGTCTGTTTTATTATTGAACTACATCTCTGTACTGAGTATAACGAACCTAAGTGCCTTCTTGGTGATTAGTATCATCTTGAACTAGTAATCTCTGGGTGAAATTCCCAGGGTGGCATTGTTGGGTTTTATTCAAATTGTGAAGAGTCTCCATTCTTCCCCACCTCGTGCTGCCACATACTGTAGCACTGTCCTGTTGAAAAACCCAGTTGTTACCACACAGACGAATGCCTTCAGTCATGAGGGATGCTCTCTGCAATATCTGGACATAGCCAGCGGCTGTTTGACGCCCCGACACCTCCTGAAGCTCCATTGTTCCACTGAAGGAAAAAGCACCCCAGAGAATTATGGCGCCCCTCCACTGTGGTGCGTAGAAAGCATCTCAGGTGGGATCTGCTTGTCATGACAGTAACGTTGGAAACCATCAGGACCATCAAGGTTAAATTTTTCTCATCAGAGAATAAAACTTTCCACCACCTTTCAGTGTCCCATGTTTGCTGCTCTCTTGCAAAGTCCAAACAGTCGTTTGGACAGACCTTTTTCATTTTTGAAGCCCTTCAGTCTCAGATGCCGTCTGATGGTTGCGGTCTGCACCAGTAATGGCCTTAATTTGGGTCAAGGATTGTCCAGTGTCTTGACAGACAGCCAGTTGGATCCTCCGGCTCAGTGCCTGTGAAGTTATTTTGGGTCTTCCACTTGACTTTTTTGTTCCATAGCCCTCAGGATCATTTAAAAAATTCCAAATGACTGTCTTACTGCATCCCGCCTCAGCAGCAATGGTGCACTGAGAGAGACCCTGCTTATGGAGTTCAACAGTTTTTTTTTTTGGAGTTTTCTTTTTTGCCATGTTTCAAGTGGTCTTAAACTTTTGATCGGGACTGTATTTCAGCTGTGTGGCTATTACTCGTTTGTATATCTATTTATATGCTAGCAAATATATATTAGCATGTGTTTGCTAACTTGCTATAAGGAATAATGCTAGTTCACTGAAGGTTATGTTAAATTTAATCAACTTTAAGATTCATGTTGTTGCTGGTTGTCATTAAAACTCAGTCTCAACTAATATATTATGTATGCTCAGTGAATGAAAAGACAATGATCTGTTTAGTGCTTATTTAGTTTTACAAAAAAAGAGAAAGGAGAGACAAAGAGGACAATGGATAAAGGATAGTCTAGAAAACTCAAAGTAACATGCCATTGTAAAGTGAAGATACCAGAGTAAAGAAGAATCTGAGTTGAAACCATTCTCTTCTCATTCTGTTCATTGTCTGTCTAACTGGATAATTTAAGTCAGGCCCACATCTAGTGAGGACAGAACACTATCTCTTCCCCATCTTTTTAAATACCTTTGATATGCAGAGGAAATAATTATAGCATGTTGCTTAGAAACTGAGATATTTTAAAACACCTCCTCTTGTGAAACTTTTCGATGCCTTCTATGTAAAGTCAGGTAAAAATAGAACTTAAAGCAATGCCCAGGAGATATCTCCTTATAATTTATCTCACTTCTGTTATATTATTTGTAATTCTAGGCAAACTTTTCTTTACTTCAGAGAACAAGAAATCCTTTCCATTCAGTGCCTGTATAAAAAACAAGTTGGTTCATCTTGTTTTCCATTTTCTTTGTAGTAAATTAGCTGTTCTTGCAGCATCCTTTAGTGTTTTTCACCCCAGCAGCATTGTTGTTATTCTAGACACTATCTCTTTACTGTAACATGGAGAAAATCTGTGTGCAGATGAAATAATCCTGGTGTCCTTGTAATATTTCATTTGGGATATTATTTAAAGGATTTGGTTAGTTGTAACCATGCAGAATCCTAGTCAAAAATTCTCTCATTCAGAAGAGAATACAAAAATATTGCTCATTTATTACAGGTGCAATTTTATTAAAGAATTAAATAAATGTTTTACAAGTATGTGGGGCGAGTCGAAAACAATTGAATAAATGAATAAGGAGGATTTTTTTGTTTTCTGCTTATTTGATGTAAAACTAACCAATGAGTCATTCAAGCATATTAAAAGTCACCCACCTCAAGGATAGACCACTGTTGTGTCTATATTTATCACAAATTGTAGACATAAATGAAATTAAAATGTATTGCACTGGAAGTAAATAAACCACTGAGGATGAGAAACAGGGCTGGGCCTCTAAATTGCACCATAGAAGGTCCATAGATGTGAACCAAAATGAGATTTTGTGGATATGTGCTGCCCAATAATACAATAGGAAGTGACAATCCACTGCTGAATTTGCATCTCTGAAGTGTGGATTTGCAAATCCACACTTCAAACACTTGAACTCAGGACCTTCTTGCTGTGTGGCAACAGTGCTAACCACCGTGCCACCCCCTTTTAATATCTCAAGCAATTCAAAATAATGCATGTACATGGATCTCTTTTGATCAGATAACAACAGTCTGCAGAGCACTTAGCTGTAGCCAACTTCCAGAAAGAGAGTGGCCCTAACTTAGCATTACATAGCATTATATGTACAAAATTGTGCTCCTATCTAATTGGTCAAAACTTTTGGGGGAGAGGCCTTGGTTTAGACTTGGCTTATCCTCACTGGCCCACAGGCTGGTTCCAGCCTGTCTTTCCTGTTTCTGTATAATGACAATGTATGTAATGTGACATAATGTGACATTACCAATAGCTTTGATGTGTCACATGGCCCTCTTCCTATTGAAAAAACAAAAGTTGTATCCAAGATGGCCGACTTCTAAATGGCCACCATGGTCACCAACCATCTTGAGGATTTTGCCCCCTCACATATACTAATGTGCCAAAAACAGGACTTTAATATCACCAACCATTCCCATGTTATTACGGTGTATCCATATAAATGGCCCACCCTGTAGATCAGTGTGTTATCACCAGAAGGTTTCCAGGAGACTGCATGTTGCCATCTGTATTAGGGGGCAGGGACAGCTTTTATTTTATTTACTTTTATTTTACTTTCATTTCTGACAACCTCTATGTGGTTAGATTTTTGAGAAATTGGATCAAAATAATCATTGTCAACATCCATATAAACAAACCTGTCATGAGCAGAGCATTTGAGCAGAGCCAGTGGGTTCATCAGGTACATTTTAGATTTTAGATGTTGAGAAGTTCCTACTGGCAGAGGATGGCAGCACTCTAGTACAACATTAATTAAACCATCATATGCATGTGTAAGAGAAATTGCTCATACAAGTAATTAAACATGCAAAGGTCTAATTAGTGGCATTTAGCTATACTATAAAAGAATGTGTCTGTGTGTGTGCATGTTTGCTGTGTGGCTGTCTCTTTGTTCTCTCACCTGCCTAGGCAGAGACAAAGATCATTCATGAGGAAGTAGCCTGAATTCTCCTCTCCATCAGTCCTTTTAGGGTATGTATGACAAATTTGTGAAATGGTGCCAGGCTAGCAAAAATAATGATTAGGTGACTAATATCAAGTGCATAACATGGCAAAACTAATGATCCAAAGTCATTGAGGGTGATCTTTGATCGAAAGGCATCAGCTGTATATACCCTGTGATGTAGCCAGTCAGTCAGACTTCTGTTGCAGGGTTGTTCATTACTGCAGGTTTGCCGTGATAGCTAGAAGGAGCTTTTTCGATGCCGTCCTTCCTCAGTTCCAGGTTTAAGGACAAGCGTGGCTTCTTGGAGTATTAACACTCTGTGCTAACTTGCAAAAAACCTTTTCACTTGGTTAGTCATATTATTAAACTCGTTAGTAATGTTTTACAGGCTCTCACATGATGTGAGAGTAGAGATGGAACACTAGGCAGTTGTGGTTTTATTCAACTGAAGTGGGTATTGTCACTTCGGTGTGGGGTCATTGTGCTTGTCATTAAAATGAAATTAGAAGTTGTACTCCTATGTGGTACTTTAAAATAAATAAACACACACTCACATCTGATATAACATATAATATACATAAAATGTATGAGGTATCATTAAGTGCCTGATGAAGGTGGCAGATAAATTTAAGGTAAAACCATTATGGAGCTGTCTTTGTTGAGAGAGAATACTGCATTTCGGGGGGGCTGTTACTGAGTCTGGTAGTTCTAGATTTTATGGATTGATAATGTCTAGCAGAAGCAGTTCAAACAGATGGTGACCTGAGTGAGAGCAGTCTTTGATGGTGTCCTGGGCTCTGGAGAGAATGTGGCTGTTCACAAAGTCTGTGAGGGAAGCAAGAGAAGAGTTGATTATTTCTTCTGCGGTGGACAAATTTCGGTGTTAGAGAACTGATCTTAATCTGTACTGGTATTGCTGTGTTAATAACACAGGCAAAAAATATTTATTAATTGTGAAATTACTAAATACCAATAATCAAACAGTATAGCAGTAGAAGGCTAACCAACTCATCTAAAACAATTACGTTTCTCTTCCACACATTTGTATGACCATTGTGTCTGTTATGATACATCCAATAGCTAATCAGTGTCAAAGAGGCCAAGTGGAAATGAGTCTAAATTCTAATGTAGAATTAAATTCTAGTAAAAATAACTAACAGCCACAACAGCGTGCAGGAAAATTTGTTCCAGTACACTGAAAAAGGACTGCAAGGGGAAAAAATAACAAGCGGCAAGAAAAGTCTTGCTCTTGTTCCTAGTTTGTATGATGGAAGTGTTGCGCTGTCAGTAAGAGGGTTAGGGAAGAGGGGGATAAAGGCAACTTTAAGCTTATTAAAACACAAAGGTGTTGAATAGCCAGATTATAAGCACTCCTCCCTAATTTCACAAGCAATGCTGCAAACCACTTTTAAGCCTCTATCATCATCCAGCAGGCCACTTTTTTATTTGCATTATCTTTTTCACTTTTCACTTCTTTTTCAACTGCAGGCAGAGATGAGAGCAGCTGTTCTTGACAGGGACAAATAATTGCAGCAAACGTTTGTAAAGTCTTGGTGTAAGACAAGGGAGCTGCAGCTTGGTGTGATCTATCACAATTGCTGTGTGCCCATTTAATAAAACCCTTTGGTGTCATAACACTAACACCCTTTAGACTTTTAAATGTATCATCTAGGTCATGATGTATTAGAAAAATACTTAACATGCAAAGGAGTTCCAAAATGGCTTGACAAACAATGCCTACAGGCTTTTTAATGTTGTTCCTTTTGTTGACCCGGAGGGCCTCAGAAGCCATTTTATTCCATTTGTTTTTCATAGAGATTAGCCAAAGTGAGAATAATAGCGCTATATCAGGGGCAATTTTGGAATTCAGCTCAAGTATCTCTAAATATATCCTAACTTTTCAATGGATCAATTACGACTCTTTCCTTCAAACTTGATATAGAGTTTAATCATACTACATATAGAGTATTTAGAATAGAGTATCCTAGAGTATTTAAAAGTAGAATGGGAGGCAGAGCCTTCAGTTTTCAGGCCCCTCTTCTATGGAACCAGCTTCCAGTTTGGATTCGAGAGACAGACACTCTCTCTACTTTTAAGATTAGACTTAAAACTTTCCTTTTTGCTAAAGCATATAGTTTGGGCTGGATCAGCTGACCCTGACTCCTCCCCTAGTTATGCTGCAATCTGGTCTTTAAGTCTGACATCATTAGCCGTGCCTGGGCCCAAACTCCGCTGCAGGTCCCTAAGTCACACGATCACTGCGGCATCACTGAGAGTTAAAAACTGTCTAAATTCTTTCATCTGTAATAAAATGATCAGCGTTCTGCTCTACCAGGTGTAACAATCAAGTTTGACATCCAGGCATCCACGAAAACAGAATTTATGACATTTAACGGAGTTAGAAGTTAGCAGGAAGTTTGCTCGCTAGTTTCCATCTAAATATAATATACCATGTTCTGACTGAGAGATTTTTGAAACAAATTAAGACGTACAGCTCTGCTATCGCTTCCAACATAAATGAAGACAGTAAAGTAAACAGCAGTGACATTTGTAGGGTTACTGAAGTTTGGCTAGCTGGTATATAATAATGTGCTATGCGATTGCTAGCAACACAGCTATGTTAGCATAATTAAACAGTGAAGCTGGAGGATGAACACTAACTTTTTTCCACTCGATAAAAGTTAACGTGAGGATTCCTGAAGGTTACGAACAAATGCAATCGCATGGCAGGATGCTGTAAACAGACCGAACTTGAGTCGGGAGAACAACTGAGATAATCCATCCACAATACGAGGTTAGTCATTAACTGCTTTCGCAGATCATTCATCCCAACAGCAGTTAGACTCTATAACTCCTTAATCACGATGTCATAAGTCACTGGACACTGTGAACATCCACGGTCACCACTTCATGCATAATGGACCTTCCATGTGTATGGACATGTGCAGGTATATATGTATGTATATCTATACATATGTATATTTAGTGTGTACATGTGTGTGTGTACATGTCTATAAACAGGAATAGTAGTGGTACAATAGCTATATCAAGCTATATAGTTTATGTCTTCCATATTTCCAACCATATCCATAATCACATACTGTGTATGCTACCATTGTATATAGTGTATTATCTGACTTTTTTTCATTGATTGTACTTATTGTATTTTTGTATTTCCTTCTGATATCTGTACCTGAGCTGAGGTGACGCAAAAATTTCCCCGTTGTGGGATCAATAAAGTCTTATCTTATCTTATTTTGTTAATATACTGCTGTATGGGCTGGGCTGTAGTTACATCATAAGGTTTTACAAACTGAGCTTTAAAATGAATAGAGGTAATAAAAACTGAGAGAGGCCGACAGTGATCACTGACTGTTTTTAGGGGCTTGTTGAGATTAAATAGAACAAGATACAAACCATTAAAACATGTTAAATACACAACAGCCTCATTAAACGCAGAGTAGTTTAAGCACGGAAGAGGGATTTGTCACGTCATCACTTAAAGACCGGATAGGTGCAGGCTGCTGGGGGATTCCCATGGTGCATTGAGTATTTCTTCTTCAGTCACCTTTCTCACTCACTATGTGTTAAACTGTTAGCAGTCGGACGTACCGCCCACGGGACATTGGATGGTTTAGGGGACTAATAGGACTGCTAAGGGGTTAATATACCTCTCTGCATTGAACCATACCTGTTATTAATCTCTGGCTCTCTTCCACAGCATGGCTTTATCCTGTCTTTCTTTCTCTCACCCCAACTGGTCACGGCAGATGGCTGCCCCTCCCTGAGCCTGGTTCTGCCAGAGGTTTCTTCCTGTTAAAAAGGAGTTTATCCTTACCACTGTCGCCAAAGTGCTTGCTCAAAAGGGGCCATATGATTGTTGGGTTTTGTAGGATTGTAGGGTCTAGCTTACAATTTAAAGCGCCTGTTGTGCTGTTGTGCTTTGTCAATGTATAAATAAAATTGAATTGAACTGAATTGAATTTATATATCAAATGATCTACTGGCAAAAATCCCTTTGCACTCAGCCCCTTACCAGCCTTTATTTGAAAAAGCTTTCAATATAGACTGATATCCAAACCCCCACACGATGCATTTTAACAGGTATTCGAACCAGATACTGAAAAAGTGTAAATGCATCTGGGTGGAAATTGATATGGGTGAATGATCTGTGATTAGTCATTATGTTCTTCTTCTTTTTTTTTTTTAGCAACACAAGCTCAAATGTTGTTGTTCCGCTATCTTATGAAACCTTATAACCTTCATCTTTTTCTTTTAATATCAGGGTTCAGCTGTTCCTTCTGGACTGGTTTACTTTCTAGCTTTCCTGTTGATAGTTCTTTATTTAAAATTCAATTAACAGTAGTTAATTTCCTCAGGTAAAGTCTGCAGAATTGCAGATTTGCAGCATGTTTACATAAAATGTGGTTGATAGTATTTGCATCTTCTTTCAAAAGAACCATTTTTATTTTCTCCAAAACTTAGGGTTAGTAACCAGGGTTGACTTTGATCTCAGAGGGTTAAGCTCTGTGTAGGTGTGCCCCAGTCTATCTAATGACTCTCCCTGCCCTCATAGTCCTGCTCAAAGAAAACCTCTCGGGTGAGAAAAAATTGAAGAACCATAACACGGAACTAAAGTTAGATATCAGCGATAAACCCCAGCTACTTGGAACCAGTGGAAATGAACTCAAAGCAAGAAGTAAAAAAGTAACTTTTCTGAAGGCTTTTCTATCAGCTGCTTTGATGCTAAGCCTTGTGCTATTTTAATGTAATACAATTGTAAAAGGGAATATCAGCTTTATCCAAAGGTGGAAAGTAACGAATTACATTTACTTGCGTTACTGTAATTGAGTAGTTTTTTTGTGTATTTGTACTTTTTAAAGTCATTTTTCAACTCGGTAATTTTACTTTTACTTAAGTATATTTTTTAAAAAGTATTGTACTTCGCTACATTTTCAATCACACCCGTTACTGAGTAAATTAAAAGAACAAACAAAAAAAAAACCCCAACATTGCGCTTCGGAAATACTGCAGGGAATGATGGTAGTAGAACAAATTGGCGTTGGGTCATGATAAAGATGGAGTCTGACATCAGTGGTACGGATCCAGCGAAAAAAGAAACCCCGTCGAATTCTGCTGACCCTGAACTCGAAGAAACCGATGTGAACCCCTGGCCGTATTTAAGGGACCATTTCGGCTTCAAGTGCAAGAAAGGCAACAGCTTTATTATGCAGTGTAAGCTGTGTTTGCCCAGAGAGACCGAGTTAGCAGCTTTTAAAAATTCCACATCAAACCTGCGCAAGCATGTAGAGGTAAGTTAAATGAAACTTGTACATTTATTTTAGCAAAAAGGCTGTGCTCAAGTTAATCACATTAAGTTAAGACATAAGCTGTTATTGGGCACATTGTTGTCCACGCAACTTAATTTTTTTTTACTGGATTGGTAAATTGCCAAAAGAAAATGTGTTTACTCACATTTTTCCTGTTTGTTAATAATAATAATTTATTTTTTAAAAAAATAGTTAAATTAGACAGAAGACAGAAGCGGCTACTTTCTTACTTAACCCACATATGTTCACACTGCAGGCAAAAGAATAACATGTGCTATGTGCAGACGTGTTTTTTTCTGTTCTCAAACTGATCTCCCTGTTGGAGCTCAGTCTGGAGGAGTTATTTTTTTCTCCTTATCTTTCCTCATGTTGTGCATTTTCCATTGTTATACCTCTCTGACCTGTCTTCCCCATGTGATGTTTGTGTAATGTATGTATGGTCAGAAGGGTAAGATGGTCGGCAGCCTTAACCCAGTTTCCTTCGGGGTCAACCTTCAGGATCAATGAAGTTTTATTGAATTGAATTGAATTGCTCCTCAAAGTTAACAGAGCAGGGCCAAGTTAAAAAAATTAAAACACATTTTTATAGCAGCTGCCGTACAGCTCAATTCAGTACTTGTTCTCTTATTTGACAGTTTAGAACACATTCTCATGTAAAATAATTATATGGTTTTGACAGTTTGGTTGGTTGGTTTGATGACCATTATCCATTTTGATGTATAGACTTGCAGTTTAACTGCCACTGCACTTTAATTAGTAAAGTTTTTCTTTTAATTAAAAAACAACTACTTTGAGATTTATCCCATTGTCTTTTTTGCACTGTTCAGAAGAGGCTGTCCTCCTGCTGACAAAAAAGTAACTATGTAAAATTTCAGCAAAGTAATAGTACTTTTACTTGAGTAAAATATTTTAGTACTCTTTCCACCTCTGGCTTTATCTCACTCACAATTTTTATTCGAATGAACTGCTGCAGTTCACGGATGCCATACTCACATTACATGGAGGGCCACATACGGCCCACTTTAATTGTAAGTAGACCGGACAAGTGAAACTGCACTTTCTGGCGGTGTAAAACCTTTTAAGTACACATTTAAATCCTGAGATTTCTCAATATAAGAATATATGAAAAATAAGTTAAAGTTACAGAAAAAGTTTTGGTAGCTAACTGCTGAGACTCTTGTATTTATAACACAGAAAGAGTTGGTTAATATGAAAAAAAAAATTCTTTATTTAACTGAAATTTCTATAGCGGACAGAGGAAAACTGGAATTTTCCTATCATTCAATTTTTTTTATTATCTATTACTTAATTACTTTGGTGTAGTATGGGGAGGTCTTTATCAGCAGGAAAAGCTGTAAAACTGCTAGAAAAAAACAGGCCAAAAATTTATGCCCTTCTTCTTATTTTCCAAAGTCATCCAGCAGGGTGTTTGCAGGGCTGATTCTGGCCCCGGGCCATATATTTGACATCCATGCTGTAGAGGGTAAATTTGCCTCCGCACTTAACCCTTGTATGATATTTGGGCCAAGTTGTCCTGGGAATGTCATTCTTGCTGTTGTCTACAGAATCAGAATCAGAATCAGAATGGGGTTTATTGCCAGATGTTGAGGTTTACAACATTAGGAAATTGCTGCGGTGCTTCAGTGCAAACAATAAGAATTAAAGTGCTATGTAGAAAGAAAGATATGTGCATGAGATATACATGAGATATATACATGAGAATAAGACTTATGAGTGCTACGTAGAAAGATATATACATGAGTGCAGGTGGTGATCAGTGCCAAACATGAAATGATGCAGTGACACAGCGTAGGGTCATGTGTTAGTGGCGGGGACAGTCATGTGGTTATTGTTCATGTGTCCAACAGCAGAGGGGAAGAAACTGTTCTTATGGCGAGAGGTTCTGGTGCGAATGGACCGGAGCCTCCTGCCTGAGGGGAGCAGGTCAAACAGACTGTGTCCAGGGTGAGAAGGGTCAGCTGAGATCCGAGCTGCACGCCGCAGTGTCCTGGAGGTGTACAGGTCCTGCAGAGATGGGAGTCTGCAGCCAATCACCTTCTCAGCAGAGCGCACAACACGCTGCAGTCTCTGTTTGTCCCTGATAGTGGCTCCAGCGTACCACACGGTGATGGAGGAGGTGAGGATGGACTCGATGATTGCAGTGTAGAATTGCATCATTGTCCGTGTTGGCAGGTTGAATTTCTTCAGCTGCCTCAGGAAGTACATCCTCTGCTGGGCTTTCTTGATGACGGAGGTGATGGTGGGCTCCCACTTCAGGTCCTGGGTGATGGTGGTACCCAGGAAGCGGAATGAGTCCACAGAGGTGATGGGGGTGTCAAGAGCGGATCAAGAGCGGAGCTAATTGAAAGTCTGTGGCATTCTGAAACGCAGAGAGATATTTTTAAAACTACGATATCTCTTCATGTATTCTCAAGGATCATCAGATTTGATGATTGGGAATCAAGACCTGTTAGAAGGCAGAGTCAATCTGCACTGTGTGGGACCAGTGGGTGGACCAGCTTCCTGGCTTCATGACACTGGGCCCAATGTAACTGTGCACAAATGGCTTGTGGGGCCGCTGCCATTTCAGGCAGTATACACCTTCAAAACCAGCAAAGTATGGTATCAAAATGTGGGCTGCTTGTGATCTTGCTTTATTTTATGTATGGAACGTGTAAAAACCAGGGAACACAGGTGGTGCTATGCCCTAATGACAAAAAAGAATCATGCTTTCGTAGTTAATTATTTTCTGGATGAGATCAATTGCAATCATTAAACAAATATGTTTTATCTATATCTATAATCTGGTGCGCCTTATTTATGAATTCTGGTGTGCTTACTGACCTCGAACCGATTTTGTGTGGTACACTCTAAAAACTAAAACTGACATTTACTTAAAATTTTTGAGGCAACACTTTTACACTTAAAAATATTGAGTACATTGGAAACCAGTCAAATCTGTTCAATATACTTGATCAGTTGAATAACTTAAGCTTAAACATATTAAGTTGAAATGAACAATTATAGTTGTTACACAATCATGAAAAAATTGAGTAAATAACACTGACATGCTTGGTCAATGTAACTAAAATATAGATGTCAGTTAATCAAAAATTTTGTTCCATTTACTTAATCTTATAAACTGAACATAATCAAAATTGTACTTAATATTAAATATGGTAAATGGCCTGTATTTGTACAGCGCTTTAAACTACATTCAGTCATCCACCCGTTCACGCACTGGTGATGGCAGCTACATTGCAGCCACAGCTGCCCTGGGGCACACTGACAGAGGCGAGGCTGCCGGACACTGGCACCACCAGGCCCTCTGACCACCACCAGTAGGTGACCGAGACTGTCGGTGCCAGGGCTCGAACTGGCAATCTTCCGATTACAAGACGAACTGCCAACTCTTGAGCCACAATCAGCCCCTAACATTCAAATATGAATGTTATTGTATTTCACTGGTAGTCTAAGTCTAAGTCTTGTGTGTTTCATAATACATGTATGAAAAATGACCACATGTTAACATTTTTCCAAATGAAAATTTAATTTTCAGAAACATGGCAATAACTCGAAATAAACAAGCACTAAAACGACAAGAGCCTTTCCCCTTTTAGCTCAAAGCCTCACATACTTGAGGGATAAATGGCAAACCAGGAGAGCAAACACAAAAGCTCAGAGTATTTAAAACATTTAAAACTAAATGAACAAAAACAATGAAAAAGGCTCATGGTACTCAATTACTCTACGTTTTACTTACACTTTTCAGTTGTAGTTGCTGACAATAAATAATATTGATTTGAATAATTAATGATTGTAGTACAAGATACTGATGAGTATAGATACCTATTTCTCAAATATTTTGATTCAATTTTAAACAAAAATATTAAGTGGATGCAAAGAAGGTATTCTGTGAACCACATACGGAATTTATTGTCTAAGATAAATATAAATAAATACCTTAATTTAACACAAACATTAACATTTTAGCCATTTATTTCAATTTATCAAACTCAAATAATTACTAAAAGGATATTCATAGATTTTATCAGGCTCATCTAACTTATATTTATAGTGATATTTACTAAGCCTCTGAATTACTTTTTAGTGTATTTTTAGTGTATTTAGTGTATTACTTGTTAAATAAGAAAAACCATCCAGCAAGATATAATAATACTTGTAAAGCCCAGCAATCATTATGATTGTTGGGCTTTACTCACTATTATTGTAGGTTTTTGACCGTACAATATAAAGTGTTATATAAATAAGATTCAACTAATCCTAATTGACTATACAATGTGGGCAAATGCAAATGACAAAGAGGCAGGAAAAGAGAAAACAGACAACTATACATTGTTGGAACTCTACACTGTACATT
This sequence comes from Haplochromis burtoni, assembly GCF_018398535.1. Classification (NCBI taxonomy): domain Eukaryota; kingdom Metazoa; phylum Chordata; class Actinopteri; order Cichliformes; family Cichlidae; genus Haplochromis; species Haplochromis burtoni. Next base: position 277,654 of record NW_024582888.1, on the reverse strand, counting down.
TATACAAGCTCTGAACACACTCAGACTCTGGTTGTTGTACTCTGTTAGTACAGAAATACAACAGCAGAACAGATCAGCCATCAGCCATTGCTAAAAGTAAACTGTCACATGCAGAAGTGCAGTAAAACTAACATGTCGCAACCAACAACTTTACTATGTGTACTGTACATAATGTCTTTATATATGCTGATTTCCTGTCCCAGTACTCCCCTGGCTGTAGCTCAGGTCATCTACTTTTGAGAAAGTTACTGGTTTGACCCCAATGCTCCACCTGCACGCCAAATATTCTTGGGAAAGATACTAACTCCAAGTTGTGTTCCGATGACTCCTTCGGAATATGAAGGTGTATGAATGTCAGATAGAGAAAGAGTGTTTGTATGAACAGAGGTAAATGAGGCAAGTTGCACAAAGTGTTCTGAGTGTTCTGTTAAAGTAAAAAAGTGTTATAAACTATTTAGCTACCAATGTCTTGAAATTCTTACAGACAGCGGCAGCATCTTAAACCAAGTATACTTTTAGAAATCAGGGTAATCAAATACATATATCATATCAGTATGTAACTCTACTTCTTTTAATTTAATTTGCTGTGAAACCACTGTTTGTGAACAGCTTGTGTGATCTTATGTTCAATTGAACGTACTAGTTTGGCATCAGTGGTAAGTCTTAGTTCCAAGAAAGTCCTAAACTTCATCAATAACTGGAAAAGTTTTCAATAGGGCCTTGAAACATGCTGACTTATGCAGTGCTTGTAGATTTTTCTGTGGAAAAAAGGACACTTTGAAGATCCCACTTCCATCTTATATCAAAAGAACCTCTACTGGGATGCAGACCTGAGACCTGACCCAAAGTCACTGTTATATGTTGAGGTGGTTTTTTTGTGGTATCTACCTGTTGCAGACTTTGGCAGTCTTGGCTATCCTTTCAAAGTATTAATGTTTTATTTATGCCTGCAGTTGAATTGAAAGTTTAATTAATTATGACAAGAGGGTTAATTATCTTAATAGAAGACATTTAAGATATTAAATTAGCCTTAGCTTAATGTCTGTACTGTATACTGCAGGAAACATATTCAATTAAACTATAACCCAGTGCTCTTACAGAAGGATCTTAACCACAGCCTGAGTGTGTTCAGAGCTTGTATCATTGTACAGTCAAACTGGCCTAAGGGCACGACAATCTATATTTGTCTCTTTTCTCTTTTCCTGCTGTTTTGTCTTTTGCTTTTGGTTTGTCTCTCTTCTTTCACAGCTGCTCATCCTGCTGCAATGGCAGCACAGCTTGAATCTTCCACTTCCTCTCCTCTTCTTTTTTCTTCTCAAAGCCTGGGAAGGATCGATAAGCCAGTGCACACGCTGCCTGATGATCTAGCCTGAGAAGTGTCTTTTGGGAAACTTTAAGGGGTAGCTGGCATGCTGCCGAGTACCTGCTTTGCCATAATTCCAGAAGCCAGCAGGGCATTAAGAAAACAAGAAATGGGGATAAGGTAGAGCCTTGTTTCACTTTTTTTAGATCAAGAGTTTCTTTGAAAATTCAAACCTATTTTTGTCTTGAAGGTAGTGAAGTCAGTTGGTAAGAAGAAATAAATCATTACTAAATGAAATAGAGTGTGTATAGCTACCTAACAAGTCAGTGCTACATGCTGTCAAACACGTGTACATAATGCACATTTCTTGTTTTGTTTTTGGTTTTTTTGTTTTGTGGGGGGGGGGTCACAGCTGGATCACAGGTGGGGCAGTGTATTCATTTTGCCTCTCTTATATATATATATATATATATAGCTGACTCTGCCATGTTTTCATGTGTTTCTTCTTTCCGTGTGTCCGCTACCTTAAAACGCTTGGGCTGCTCTGACCGCCACAGTTTCACAGTGGTCATGCGACTGCATGGCCACATATGATTGGTAAAAGAGTTACAGGAAACTCCACTGGTGGCATGATCCATTATTAGTAGTTTTATCTAATGTGTGAAATGAATCTTTTTTTTTTAAAGTAACGAGTCGAATATCTCGGGGTCTTGTTCGCGAGTGATGGGAGAAGGGAGCCGGAGATCGACAGACGGATTGGGGCTGCGGCTGCAGTAATGCGGACGCTGCACCGGTCAGTCGTGGTGAAGAGGGAGCTGAGTGTAAAAGCGAAGCTCTCAATTTACCGGTCGATCTACGTCCCTACCCTCACCTATGGCCACGAGCTGTGGGTAGTGACCGAAAGAACGAGATCGCGGATACAAGCGGCAGAAATGAGCTTCCTCCGAAGGGTGGCTGGCCTCTCCCTTAGAGATAGGGTGAGAAGTTCGGCCATCCGGGAGGGGCTCAGAGTAGAGCAGCTGCTGCTCCACATCGAAAGGAGCCAGCTGAGGTGGTTCGGGCATCTGGCAAGGATGCCCCCTGGGCGCCTCCTGGGCGAGGTGTTCCAGGCATGTCCCACCGGGAGGAGGCCCCGGGGCAGACCCAGGACACGCTGGAGAGATTATATCTCTCGGCTGGCCTGGGAACGCCTTGGTATTCCCCCGGACAAGCTGGAGGAGGTGGCTGGGGAGAGGGAGGTCTGGACCTCTTTGCTTAGGCTGCTACCCCCGCGACCCGACCTCGGATAAGCGGATGAAGATGGATGGATGGATGGAGTCGAATATTGCCAAATGAAGCAGAGTAAAAGTACCGTTTCTTCTTCACAAATGTACTCAAGTAAAAGTAAACAGTATCATGCAAAAAATGTACTTTAAAAGTACATTGTTTTTTCAAAAACTTACTCAAGTAAATGTAAACGGAGTAAATGTAACTCACTACTACTCACCTCTGATGGTAACAAAGAGAGGGAAGGTAGTCAGAACCAAGGGGATTGAATTACCAGAAGGCAATACTGCAGACATCGAGGACAGCTACAAGTACCTGCAAATCCCACAGGCAAATGGAAACCACGAGGAGGCCACTAGAAAAGCTGCAACCATGAAGTACCTGAAGAGTGTCAGGGAAGTCCTGAGGAGTCAGCTGAACAGTAAGAACAATATCTGGGCTTTAACACCTACGCCCTGCCGGTGATCAGATACCCTGCTGGGATAATAAGCTGGCCAAAGGAGGAGATTGAAGCCACTGACATTAAGACCAGGAAGCTCCTGACCATGGATGAAGGGGTTTCATCCCGTTCAGACTGTATGCGAAGCAGAAGGAAGGAGGCCAGGACTAGTGAGTGTCAGAACTACTGTCCATGATGAGACAACAAACCCCACGTGCAGGTGTGTAAAGATGCTCCTGAGACAATCCAGCACATAACAGCAGGGTGCAAGATGCTAGCAGGCAGGGCATACATGGAATGCCATAACCAAGTGGCCGGCATAGTATACTGTGAAGTATTCGAACTGTGCCGAGTATGGCCTGAAAGTCTTGATGTCAAATTTGGAGACACACCCTAGAGTGGTTGAGAATGACCGTGCTAAGATCCTGTGGGACTTCAGATAGAGACGGACAAAATGGTAGTGGCTAACCAACAGGACATAGTAGTGTTGGACAAGCTCAGGGAGATGGCTGTACTGATAGACGTAGCAATACCGAATGTCAGCAATATCAGGTAGAAGGAACACGAGAAGCTGGAGAAGTACTGAGGGCTCAGAGAAGAGCTTGAGAGGATGTGGAGGGTGAAGGTAACAATGGTAGTTGGAGGACTAGGTGTGGTGACTCCCAAGCTAGGCAAGTGGCTCCAGCAGATCCCAGGAACAACATCGGAGATCTCTGTCCAGAAGAGCGCAGTCCTAGGACCAGCTAAGATACTGCGCAGGATCCTCAACCTCCCATGCCTCTGGTAGAGGACCAAATTCAAATTCAAATTTTATTTGTCACGTACACAGTCATACACAGTACGATATGTAGTGAAATGCTTGGACAACTGCTCGTGACCTAAAGAAAACAAAAAAGGAAAAGGCTATGAACAAGATAGGAAATAAATATGAAAAATTAAAAAGGGTAAATTTAACTAGGAAACCAGAGCTTGAAGCATAAAGACTGCCAGCAGGGGCGAGAAGGGAAATTTACAGAGCCCCTCTGATGACATGGTCCAAAAAAGAAATAAATTGTGGCCACAAAATACTACTTCGTGGACACGAAATGGGTATAACGTGCCCACCAAATACTTATTTGTGCGAAATACTATTTCAAGGGCCAGCAGGCATTTTGTAATTTCATAAAATTACAAAATGCCTGTAAGGTTGTCAAACAAAAGGCAGGTCTTAATTGATGCTAAAAAATAATATTGTATTAGATAGTTACTAAAATATTAGCACCCATCAACCATTAGCAGTTACCTGATAACCCAATTACCCATCTGTTGTGTTATCAAGGTAGCATCTAGTGGCTGTGACTATTAATTAAATGATAGGATCAATGTTGGAACTAGGCAGCAAACATGTCTGTAACATTAATAGACAGTTTTGAAAGCACTTTGAGTTCTCAGTTATAATAGAAAAGCATTATATAAGTATCAGCCCGTCTGATTTAATCACCAAACAGGATAATACATTTTTGGGGGGGACTGAAAATTAAGTCCCGACTAAATTTGGGAAAAGTCTATATAGAAAGAGTGGACGTCTACCAACTCCTTTTGATCACAATTTTATGGATTATTGAGCTGCTCCAGTCTCTTTGAAAAAATGTAATAACATTAAGAAACATCACTGAAATGAAAATGGCATAATAGACTAGTCTGCAAAAACACTTACATGTCTAACTGGGTCATAAATCAGCACGGAGCAGAAACAGTGCATTTTGGTCATCAATTGACAGGGTTAAACTAACCAGCTATAGTGTGCTTTTCTGAACATATGGCTTTGGTATGTTGGTGTGCACAGCAAGGGTCCAGCCAGTCACAAAGAACAAAGTGCTGCTCAGCAGGCAGCCTCTACCAAGCTACCTGTCCATCACTCTCTTTCCTGGTTTCACACAAATGCTCTGCACTTCCTAAAAAAGTGCTACAGGATACAGGTTGTTAACAGGACATCCAAACGGAGCCACTCCGACGTCCTACTGTTACAACAGAAAAATGAAAAAGTATATGTGGTGTGGCTCTCTGAGATGTCTGTGAATATAGTACATTAAACTTATAATACAAAGCTATGCAGTATCTATGTAAAGGAGAATCTGATGAATCTTTTTTTTATAGTGGCATTATATATTCATTTGACATTGTGATTTAGTTGTGATTTGGAACAGAATGACAAATGCTCAACAACACATTGGTCTACAGTCCTGTGTGGCTTAAAGAATGGTGTAAATTGGCATACAAATGTGTAGCGTTCATCACAAGGGTGTAGATTTGGTTTTGGCATTGGTGGGGACGGATGCCCTGTTTCTTATTTTTTTGTTTTTGCTTCTTGATAAAAGGAGAAATATACTTGCCTACATATGCTATTCTACATGCTTTTAAACCGTTTAAAATTACAATTCATAGTTTTATATGTGAATTATATAATGTTAAATTACTATTAAACAAATGACTGACTAAGTATTTTAGACTTTAGTTTACTTCAGCCATATTCCATATAAATCAGGTATCATACAAAAATAAAAATAGCTTCAAATACAGTCATGACAATAAAAGAATATGACTTTAAGGACTTAACAACATTACTTTTATTTGTCCATAAAACTACTCGTCTAAGATTACCACAAAGTAAAAGATCTCTCTGCAACATTATGCAACATTTTAGGCACTAGTGATGTGTCGTTCGCGAGCCGGGTCTTTGACGTGAACGACGCGAGCCGGCTCCTTATCGCGAGCCGTGTTTTGTTTTTTTTCTTTCTCTCACACTTTTTTCCGCTTCACTCCGCATGCGAGCCTTGTGCTTTGGGCTGGGAAGAGGGGGGAGGGGCGGTAGTTACACTCAGTGGCACAGGAACAGAGCAGGAGAGAAAGAGAGAGAAAGAGAGAGAAAGAGAGAGAAAGAGAGAAAGAGAGAGAAAGAGAGAGAAAGAGAGAGAAAGAGAGCCAAGGACAACAACGTCACATTAGAAAGGTATAGTATCCACATCTATTTTCAGTTGCAGATGATAAAGGATTCAGAAAGTTTATTCATGCAGGCCTATATGACAGAGAATGTGCATCTTCTTTTTGTTTTCATATTTTAATTTATATTTAATTGTGTTGTGGTTTGCAGCATTTTGTGTTGTTTCATTTTAAATTTGTTTAAAAGCACAAAGCTGAAAATTTAAATAGTTAAAAGTTGAACTGTGACTAGTTGGTTTTTGTATTATATGATTTATTTATTACATTTTATGTGGAGTGAATAAATAAAAGTATATTTACGGTGGCCCCTACAGACAAAACACGTACAAACTCCAAAACAAGTACAAAACACAACAGAAGTGCTCCAGAATGCTACGCCCAGTGTTGAGCTTTTGTTACCTAGAGGCTACACAAGCCAGCAAGTACCAACGACCGGATTTGGTGTGTGGTAGTAACAGGTAAATGAATTATTTGAATATGAATTATTTGTATTTATCACTTAAATGACACAATTGAAAGCATATGTGTATTAATACACATATGCTTTCAATTGTGTCATTTAAGTGATCTAGGTAGCTCTGTTTTGAAGTTCAGTTAACGCTAGAAATGTGTTTTGGAATTTATACATGCTTTGGAGTTTGTATGCGTTGTCTCTAGGGGCCACTGTATATATTTATATATAAACATATATAGTACTGGTGAGTGTCAGTAACACAGACCAGGATGAGACAACGGACATCCACATCAGGAAGATGGCCCCAACCGACCACGTTCTCAGTCAATACCTGAGTGGAGGTGGAGGAACCATCATGGAAGGACAGGCCCCTGCACGGTATATGCCACCGGCAGATAGAGGAGGTGGCTGAATCCAGAAATCCTACCAGTGGCTGGACAAAGCTGGACTGAAAGACAGCACAGAGGCACTAATCATGGCAGCACAGGAACAAGCTCTGAGCACAAGATCCATAGAGGCTGGGGTCTATCACACCAGGCAAGACCCCAGGTGCAGGCTGTGTAAAGATGCCCCAGAGACAATCCAGCACATAACAGCAGGGTGCAAGATGCTAGCAGGCAAGGCATACATGGAACGCCATAACCAAGTGGCCGGCATAGTGTACAGAAATATCTATGGCCTGGAAGTCCCATGGTCAAAATGGGAGATGCCCCCAGATCTTTGTCCAGAAGAGTGCAGACCCTCAAGCTCCCAGGCCTCTACCAGATGGAGCTTGAGTTCTTTAAATGTAATGAACTGGATTGTGATGAATCGTTAGTTATTTATTTTTTTCTGGCAGAATAACTTAAGACAATATCATTTTGAATTTGAAAGAAAGTTTTCTTGAGGTCAACATTGATTGGCCAAAGGCTACACTGTGTAACAAATTACTAGGCTAACATTAATATGGTGGGCTTTTGAGACTGAAACTTTGTGCTTATGCAGTGTTACAAAGAAATAGTTCATAGATAAAGTAATATCATGGACAATGCTAGTAACTATATTATATAAAAATAACATTACTTTTATTTTCTGATGAAAATTAGAATGTTTGTTGCTGGCCAGAATAAACTGTTGAAATTGAAATATGTCAACTTTTCCAGAGGTTTTGTGTAAGTGCATTTCTGCCTTTTACCTTTGGTTATTCAAAACTGGATCAATATTATCGACAGTCCATTATACTCACCAGGACCGTTATTTTTAAACCTATTTACTCAGTGTAGCTTCTTGCCTGCAAGATTTTCAGTTACATTGCAGAATCACTACTCTAAAGTCCACTGCAATTATTAATGGGGGAAAGATTTTGCTCCAGCCAAAGCTAAAGAAATTTTAGTGTTACTCATTAAATATAAAAATAAAATTTTTTTTAGTCAAATACTGTCTAGCTTTGCATACTGCTAGCTTGCTTATTTATACTAGTTATTAATTATCAAGTTAATCATCAAATCCAGTACCTATGAAGATGTTACTGTTAGATTGTAAGCAACGTAGAGATGAAGAGCAATTTTCATCAGTTTTGTACGGTGGCCCTGAGAGGCCAAACGGACTGCAACTTCAGAAAGCACTTGCAAAAAGAAAAATGCTGCAAAAAGAGAGACCTGACCCAAAGTCACTGTTATATGTTGAGGTGGTTTTTTTGTGGTATCTACCTGTTGCAGACTTTGGCAGTCTTGGCTATCCTTTCAAAGTATTAATGTTTTATTTATGCCTGCAGTTGAATTGAAAGTTTAATTAATTATGACAAGAGGGTTAATTATCTTAATAGAAGACATTTAAGATATTAAATTAGCCTTAGCTTAATGTCTGTACTGTATACTGCAGGAAACATATTCAATTAAACTATAACCCAGTGCTCTTACAGAAGGATCTTAACCACAGCCTGAGTGTGTTCAGAGCTTGTATCATTGTACAGTCAAACTGGCCTAAGGGCACGACAATCTATATTTGTCTCTTTTCTCTTTTCCTGCTGTTTTGTCTTTTGCTTTTGGTTTGTCTCTCTTCTTTCACAGCTGCTCATCCTGCTGCAATGGCAGCACAGCTTGAATCTTCCACTTCCTCTCCTCTTCTTTTTTCTTCTCAAAGCCTGGGAAGGATCGATAAGCCAGTGCACACGCTGCCTGATGATCTAGCCTGAGAAGTGTCTTTTGGGAAACTTTAAGGGGTAGCTGGCATGCTGCCGAGTACCTGCTTTGCCATAATTCCAGAAGCCAGCAGGGCATTAAGAAAACAAGAAATGGGGATAAGGTAGAGCCTTGTTTCACTTTTTTTAGATCAAGAGTTTCTTTGAAAATTCAAACCTATTTTTGTCTTGAAGGTAGTGAAGTCAGTTGGTAAGAAGAAATAAATCATTACTAAATGAAATAGAGTGTGTATAGCTACCTAACAAGTCAGTGCTACATGCTGTCAAACACGTGTACATAATGCACATTTCTTGTTTTGTTTTTGGTTTTTTTGTTTTGTGGGGGGGGGGTCACAGCTGGATCACAGGTGGGGCAGTGTATTCATTTTGCTCTCTTATATATATACATATATATATATATATTATATATATATATATATATATATATATATAATATATATAATATATATATATATATATAATATATAAGTCATATTAGCTGACTCTCGCCATGTTTTCATGTGTTTCTTCTTTCCGTGTGTCCGCTACCTTTGAAACGCTTGGGCTGCTCTGACCGCCACAGTTTCACAGATGGTCATGTGACTGCATGGCCACATATGATTGGTAAAAGAGTTACAGGAAACTCCACTGGTGGCATGATCCATTATTAGTAGTTTTATCTAATGTGTGAAATGAATCTTTTTTTTTTAAAGTAACGAGTCGAATATCTCGGGGTCTTGTTCGCGAGTGATGGGAGAAGGGAGCCGGAGATCGACAGACGGATTGGGGCTGCGGCTGCAGTAATGCGGACGCTGCACCGGTCAGTCGTGGTGAAGAGGGAGCTGAGTGTAAAAGCGAAGCTCTCAATTTACCGGTCGATCTACGTCCCTACCCTCACCTATGGCCACGAGCTGTGGGTAGTGACCGAAAGAACGAGATCGCGGATACAAGCGGCAGAAATGAGCTTCCTCCGAAGGGTGGCTGGCCTCTCCCTTAGAGATAGGGTGAGAAGTTCGGCCATCCGGGAGGGGCTCAGAGTAGAGCAGCTGCTGCTCCACATCGAAAGGAGCCAGCTGAGGTGGTTCGGGCATCTGACAAGGATGCCCCCTGGGCGCCTCCTGGGTGAGGTGTTCCAGGCATGTCCCACCGGGAGGAGGCCCCGGGGCAGACCCAGGACACGCTGGAGAGATTATATCTCTCGGCTGGCCTGGGAACGCCTTGGTATTCCCCCGGACAAGCTGGAGGAGGTGGCTGGGGAGAGGGAGGTCTGGACCTCTTTGCTTAGGCTGCTACCCCCGCGACCCGACCTCGGATAAGCGGATGAAGATGGATGGATGGATGGAGTCGAATATTGCCAAATGAAGCAGAGTAAAAGTACCGTTTCTTCTTCACAAATGTACTCAAGTAAAAGTAAACAGTATCATGCAAAAAATGTACTTTAAAAGTACATTGTTTTTTCAAAAACTTACTCAAGTAAATGTAAACGGAGTAAATGTAACTCACTACTACTCACCTCTGATGGTAACAAAGAGAGGGAAGGTAGTCAGAACCAAGGGGATTGAATTACCAGAAGGCAATACTGCAGACATCGAGGACAGCTACAAGTACCTGCAAATCCCACAGGCAAATGGAAACCACGAGGAGGCCACTAGAAAAGCTGCAACCATGAAGTACCTGAAGAGTGTCAGGGAAGTCCTGAGGAGTCAGCTGAACAGTAAGAACAATATCTGGGCTTTAACACCTACGCCCTGCCGGTGATCAGATACCCTGCTGGGATAATAAGCTGGCCAAAGGAGGAGATTGAAGCCACTGACATTAAGACCAGGAAGCTCCTGACCATGGATGAAGGGGTTTCATCCCGTTCAGACTGTATGCGAAGCAGAAGGAAGGAGGCCAGGACTAGTGAGTGTCAGAACTACTGTCCATGATGAGACAACAAACCCCACGTGCAGGTGTGTAAAGATGCTCCTGAGACAATCCAGCACATAACAGCAGGGTGCAAGATGCTAGCAGGCAGGGCATACATGGAATGCCATAACCAAGTGGCCGGCATAGTATACTGGAATCATCTGTGCCGAGTATGACCTGAAGTCTATGGTCAAATTTGGAGATGCACACCCTAAGGGTGGTTGAGAATGACCGTGCTAAGATCCTGTGGGACTTCAGATAGAGACGGACAAAATGGTAGTGGCTAACCAACAGGACATAGTAGTGTTGGACAAGCTCAGGGAGATGGCTGTACTGATAGACGTAGCAATACCGAATGTCAGCAATATCAGGTAGAAGGAACACGAGAAGCTGGAGAAGTACTGAGGGCTCAGAGAAGAGCTTGAGAGGATGTGGAGGGTGAAGGTAACAATGGTAGTTGGAGGACTAGGTGTGGTGACTCCCAAGCTAGGCAAGTGGCTCCAGCAGATCCCAGGAACAACATCGGAGATCTCTGTCCAGAAGAGCGCAGTCCTAGGACCAGCTAAGATACTGCGCAGGATCCTCAACCTCCCATGCCTCTGGTAGAGGACCAAATTCAAATTCAAATTTTATTTGTCACGTACACAGTCATACACAGTACGATATGTAGTGAAATGCTTGGACAACTGCTCGTGACCTAAAGAAAACAAAAAAGGAAAAGGCTATGAATAAGATAGGAAATAAATATGAAAAATTAAAAAGGGTAAATTTAACTAGGAAACCAGAGCTTGAAGCATAAAGACTGCCAGCAGGGGCGAGAAGGGAAATTTACAGAGCCCCTCTGATGACATGGTCCAAAAAAGAAATAAATTGTGGCCACAAAATACTACTTCGTGGACACGAAATGGGTATAACGTGCCCACCAAATACTTATTTGTGCGAAATACTATTTCAAGGGCCAGCAGGCATTTTGTAATTTCATAAAATTACAAAATGCCTGTAAGGTTGTCAAACAAAAGGCAGGTCTTAATTGATGCTAAAAAATAATATTGTATTAGATAGTTACTAAAATATTAGCACCCATCAACCATTAGCAGTTACCTGATAACCCAATTACCCATCTGTTGTGTTATCAAGGTAGCATCTAGTGGCTGTGACTATTAATTAAATGATAGGCTCAATGTTGGAACTAGGCAGCAAACATGTCTGTAACATTAATAGACAGTTTTGAAAGCACTTTGAGTTCTCAGTTATAATAGAAAAGCATTATATAAGTATCAGCCCGTCTGATTTAATCACCAAACAGGATAATACATTTTTGGGGGGGACTGAAAATTAAGTCCCGACTAAATTTGGGAAAAGTCTATATAGAAAGAGTGGACGTCTACCAACTCCTTTTGATCACAATTTTATGGATTATTGAGCTGCTCCAGTCTCTTTGAAAAAATGTAATAACATTAAGAAACATCACTGAAATGAAAATGGCATAATAGACTAGTCTGCAAAAACACTTACATGTCTAACTGGGTCATAAATCAGCACGGAGCAGAAACAGTGCATTTTGGTCATCAATTGACAGGGTTAAACTAACCAGCTATAGTGTGCTTTTCTGAACATATGGCTTTGGTATGTTGGTGTGCACAGCAAGGGTCCAGCCAGTCACAAAGAACAAAGTGCTGCTCAGCAGGCAGCCTCTACCAAGCTACCTGTCCATCACTCTCTTTCCTGGTTTCACACAAATGCTCTGCACTTCCTAAAAAAGTGCTACAGGATACAGGTTGTTAACAGGACATCCAAACGGAGCCACTCCGACGTCCTACTGTTACAACAGAAAAATGAAAAAGTATATGTGGTGTGGCTCTCTGAGATGTCTGTGAATATAGTACATTAAACTTATAATACAAAGCTATGCAGTATCTATGTAAAGGAGAATCTGATGAATCTTTTTTTTATAGTGGCATTATATATTCATTTGACATTGTGATTTAGTTGTGATTTGGAACAGAATGACAAATGCTCAACAACACATTGGTCTACAGTCCTGTGTGGCTTAAAGAATGGTGTAAATTGGCATACAAATGTGTAGCGTTCATCACAAGGGTGTAGATTTGGTTTTGGCATTGGTGGGGACGGATGCCCTGTTTCTTATTTTTTTTGTTTTTGCTTCTTGATAAAAGGAGAAATATACTTGCCTACATATGCTATTCTACATGCTTTTAAACCATTTAAAATTACAATTCATAGTTTTATATGTGAATTATATAATGTTAAATTACTATTAAACAAATGACTGACTAAGTATTTTAGAGCTTTAGTTTACTTCAGCCATATTCCATATAAATCAGGTATCATACAAAAATAAAAATAGCTTCAAATACAGTCATGACAATAAAAGAATATGACTTTAAGGACTTAACAACATTACTTCAGTTATAGTACACAACATCTCTTAACATTAGCACTAAGGGAACACTGAATGACCTCTCGTGGCCAAACAGATGGCTCTTAGAGCCGGTCTTTGACGTGAACGAGCGAGCCGGCTCCTTATCGCGAGCCGTGTTTTTTTTTTTTTATTTCTCTCCACTTTTTCCCTTCACTCCGCATGCGAGCCTTGTGCTTTGCGCTGGGAAGAGGGGGGAGGGGCGGTAGTTACACTCAGTAGCACAGGAACAGAGCGAGGGAGGGAGAGAGAGAGAGAAGAGAGACCAGGGACAACAACGTCACATTAGAAAGGTATAGTAATCATCCACAACTATTTTCAGTTGCAGATGATAAAGGATTCAGAAAGTTTATTCATGCAGGCCCATATGACAGAGAATGTGCATCTTCTTTTTGTTTTCATATTTTAATTTATATTTAATTGTGTTGTGGTTTGCAGTGTTTTGTGTTGTTTCACTTTAAATTTGTTTAAAAGGAAAAAGCTGAAAATTTAAATAGTTAAAAGTTGAACTGTGAATAGTTGGTTTTTGTATTATATGATTTATTTATTACATTTTATGTGGAGTGAATAAATAAAAGTATATTTACGGTGGCCCCTACAGACAAAACACGTACAAACTCCAAAACAAGTACAAAACACAACAGAAGTGCTCCAGGAATGCTACGCCCAGTGTTGAGCTTTTGTTACCTAGAGGCTATACAAGCCAGCAAGTACCAACGACCGGATTTGGTGTGTGGTAGTAACAGGTAAATGAATTATTTGAATATGAATTATTTGTATTTATCACTTAAATGACACAATTGAAAGCATATGTGTATTAATACACATATGCTTTCAATTGTGTCATTTAAGTGATCTAGGTAGCTCTGTTTTGAAGTTCAGTTAACGCTAGAAATGTGTTTTGGAATTTATACATGCTTTGGAGTTTGTATGCGTTGTCTCTAGGGGCCACTGTATATATTTATATATAAACATATATAGTACTGGTGAGTGTCAGTAACACAGACCAGGATGAGACAACGGACATCCACATCAGGAAGATGGCCCCAACCGACCACGTTCTCAGTCAATACCTGAGTGGAGGTGGAGGAACCATCATGGAAGGACAGGCCCCTGCACGGTATAGTACCACCGGCAGATAGAGGAGAGTGGCTGATATCCAGAAATCCTACCAGTGGCTGGACAAAGCTGGACTGAAAGACAGCACAGAGGCACTAATCATGGCAGCACAGGAACAAGCTCTGAGCACAAGATCCATAGAGGCTGGGGTCTATCACACCAGGCAAGACCCCAGGTGCAGGCTGTGTAAAGATGCCCCAGAGACAATCCAGCACATAACAGCAGGGTGCAAGATGCTAGCAGGCAAGGCATACATGGAACGCCATAACCAAGTGGCCGGCATAGTGTACAGAAAATCTGTGCCGGTACCTGGAAGTCCCATGGTCAAAATGGGAGATGCCCCCAGATCTTTGTCCAGAAGAGTGCAGACCCTCAAGCTCCCAGGCCTCTACCAGATGGAGCTTGAGTTCTTTAAATGTAATGAACTGGATTGTGATGAATCGTTAGTTATTTATTTTTTTCTGGCAGAATAACTTAAGACAATATCATTTTGAATTTGAAAGAAAGTTTTCTTGAGGTCAACATTGATTGGCCAAAGGCTACACTGTGTAACAAATTACTAGGCTAACATTAATATGGTGGGCTTTTGAGACTGAAACTTTGTGCTTATGCAGTGTTACAAAGAAATAGTTCATAGATAAAGTAATATCATGGACAATGCTAGTAACTATATTATATAAAAATAACATTACTTTTATTTTCTGATGAAAATTAGAATGTTTGTTGCTGGCCAGAATAAACTGTTGAAATTGAAATATGTCAACTTTTCCAGAGGTTTTGTGTAAGTGCATTTCTGCCTTTTACCTTTGGTTATTCAAAACTGGATCAATATTATCGACAGTCCATTATACTCACCAGGACCGTTATTTTTAAACCTATTTACTCAGTGTAGCTTCTTGCCTGCAAGATTTTCAGTTACATTGCAGAATCACTACTCTAAAGTCCACTGCAATTATTAATGGGGGAAAGATTTTGCTCCAGCCAAAGCTAAAGAAATTTTAGTGTTACTCATTAAATATAAAAATAAAATTTTTTTTAGTCAAATACTGTCTAGCTTTGCATACTGCTAGCTTGCTTATTTATACTAGTTATTAATTATCAAGTTAATCATCAAATCCAGTACCTATGAAGATGTTACTGTTAGATTGTAAGCAACGTAGAGATGAAGAGCAATTTTCATCAGTTTTGTACGGTGGCCCTGAGAGGCCAAACGGACTGCAACTTCAGAAAGCACTTGCAAAAAGAAAAATGCTGCAAAAAGAAAAATGCTGCAAAAAGAAAAATGCTGCAAAAAGAAAAACGCTGCAAAAGCACACAAAGCACAACGGAAATAGGAAAAAAGACAACGGAAATAAGAAAAAAGACAACGGAAATAGGAAAAAAGACAACGGAAATGTTTCTGGGGAGACAATAACCGGACGGACCAGTTGCACGAACCAAAACATGCTAACAAGTGCACTGGGACTGGGAGACACTTCAAAGAAGTGGAGCGGCCAAAGAGTAAACTTTCAAAAGTAAGTTCTGAATATTATGTCACTTATTTATGTGCAAATGTTAGCCGTTAGATAGTCGACCTTAATCTTACAGAGAATGTGATGATTTTGTGGATAATTAAAGTCAGTCATATATCCACAAACACAACAGGCTGAAAGTCAGTGATGCTGCTCAGTTTGCATCCTGAATATCACGGCACAAGCAGGATTCACTGCACTGTTAATGTTCGCTATGTTATATTGCTGCCTCTGTTCGGTGGTGTCGAGCCAAACGGACTTTAATGTGTGTTTGAACGAGCTGACGGTTCACTCGTTAAGCTGAAAGAAAGATGCTTTAATCACAGCATCACACATGTGTCCACTGCACCATCTGGGAACTCTTCTTGTTTAGCACTCGTAATAACACAAACACTAAATCCTCCTGTTTGTAGCAGTGTATACAGCTGAGACTGTCACCTGTCTGTCTGTCCTGCACTCTCTCTCTGTTTCTTTCTCTCTGATTGTGGAATAAAAGTATGAACATGTGTTTATAAGTTACACTTGTGTTTGAATCCTGCAGCTTATCACACATTTGATTTCCATGTGTGACAACTGCAAGTGTCCAGAGTGAGGACAGACTGAGGGACCCACTGCTGCACATCATCTGTGAGGCTTTGCACCCCTGATGATCCACCGAACTCAACAGTGTGTGAGGAAGAGGAGGAGGAAGAGCCAGCAGCAGCTGACAGATGGAGAGAATAGACAGACTGTTCCCTGTTTGTGAAGGACTGCTAGGAAAGTTTAACATAACTGTCTGTCCTGAATCAGTCTTATTAGGTAATGTTCAAATAATTTTATCATTCCAGTGTTTTCAGTGTGGGAGAAAGTACTCAGGGCCTTCAAGTTACACACTATGAAAGGCAGCAACAAGTTTAATGTTCAGAAACCTAAAGTATGTATCAGCAGCAGAATGGAGCTAAAAATAAATGTTTGTTCCAGTTCTATGAAGCTTTGAGTATTTTGGATTAGTAGCACTGCTGTGTTTGTTGCATCATATTGCTGTAATTGTTTATATTGCTTTATATATTCTGAGGTAAGTTGATCTATAGTGTTACATCATATTCTATAAGGATGTTATGTGTTTGTAGACTTTCTGCCCAGTTTGACCCATTTACAGAAGTCAGCCTGTTTAAGGCTCTGATATCTATTCTGTATGACTTAAAGCAGTTATGACATGGTCTGATTTTCTCACCCAATAAAGGAATATTTCATATATCAGTCTACTCTTCATTTTATCAGAAACAGTTTTCACAGCTCGTACATTTTCTTTTTACACATATATGTAAGCATTGAGCCAAATTTAGTAATGCCAACATATTAAAAGAACAATATTTGTCTCTTATATATAATACATCTATATATACACTGTCACAGATACTTGTGTTTAAGTGAAGATTTAAGGTGATAGGAAATATAAATAAATGCAACTTGAATCTTTACTGAAGCTCAGTGTTTGGCACAGAGTTCATGTTCACTGCTGTAATAACTAATAATGATTAATATAATATTGGCCATATTATATTTACATTACCAAAGTGAGATGACTTTAGTCTCATGAACAAGATTAGCTAATTGTTATTTACTAGCTAATCTTAAATGACTGTTCAGTACAAAAATGAAGCCCAACAATCATGTTTTACAGTCCCGTGGTCTCAGCCTCAGATACTTATCAAATCACACAAAGCTCATGTAGAAACAAATGTACAAAATATGTTCTCCTTCATTTCTGTCAAACAAAGCTGTATGAAACGTTTCCAGCTGTTAGTATCATGGTTGCTAGGCAACCTGGGCAGCGCGACGGAGGCTAGACCGTCCCATTTCACAAGCCTACAAGCCTCGCATTTCCGGCCTCAGCAGTCTTTGAGTGCGGCCCTTGAGGACCGTTAAGGCTGCGTACTTTAAGGCTGCAGACCCTGAATTGGGAAACAGTCCCTGAATTGGGATACAGCCATACATACATGTTTTGGTTCGTGCAACTGGTCCGTTCGGTTATTGTCTCCCCAGAAACATTTCCGTTGTCTTTTTTCCTATTTCCGTTGTGCTTTGTGTGCTTTTGCAGCATTTTTCTTTTTGCAGCATTTTTCTTTTTGCAGC
This sequence comes from Haplochromis burtoni, assembly GCF_018398535.1. Classification (NCBI taxonomy): domain Eukaryota; kingdom Metazoa; phylum Chordata; class Actinopteri; order Cichliformes; family Cichlidae; genus Haplochromis; species Haplochromis burtoni. Next base: position 259,962 of record NW_024582888.1, on the reverse strand, counting down.
GTTTTTCTTTTTGCAGCATTTTTCTTTTTGCAGCTTTAGTTTTTCTTTTTGCAGCGTTTTTCTTTTTGCAGCATTTTTCTTTTTGCAGTTTTTCTTTTTGCAGC
>NW_024582888.1:225076-259833 GCF_018398535.1 Haplochromis burtoni | reverse complement strand
ATTTTTTCTTTTTGCAAGTGTTTTCTGAAGTTGCAGTCCGTTTGGCCTCTCAGGGCCACCGTAGTTTTGCAAGGTAATATAAAAAACAAACAAGAACAAAACAAACAACATCAAAAAACACAATGATGTGCTGGTCGTTATTCGGTTTCTAAATGAAACTCCAGCTTGTACTAAACGCAGCAGATAATTTTGTATTCGTCTCAAAACCTCAATAAAGTTCTCAAACTGCCACCTTTTTCAATCCACATCCATTTTTTCTATCCCTCCTAATAAACTCTTCTTGCAAGGGGTGAGTATTACATTGTCACTGTTTACTTTGCTCTGAGGACTCCCAGATTGCTTTGGCTATTTGCTCCTCAGGATGAGCTCAGTTTCCAGAGAGGTTAGACTTTGATGGACAGAGGGGAGGTAGCAGCCTTTCAGCAGGCAGCTAGTTAACCTGCAGTGCCCTGGCATCTCGTCTTGTTTTGCTTCAACCAGACCTTCGTCTGTCTCTGCTGCTGAAAGACTCCACAAATGAGAAAATACCAATTGTCAGCAAATATCAATTTACTTTCCCCACTCTGCACATGTCTCAAAGGAGATCTGCACCAGAATAATTGCCTGTGGTTTATAGGTGTCTGAGCACAGAAGCAGAACAGGACTGTGTGGGAAAGCTATTGGCTGAAACCATGATAATAAGATTAATATAATAAAAAGACAAGAACTTTGCTTTCTAACTGACATTTAACTAGAAGTCATAAATATTAAATGCACAATAGATGGTAAAAAACATTGGCAGAGAGTGTAACTGTCTCATCTCTGATGCTTTTGGCTACTGACAGACTGATCTTACCTCTCTTCTGTTGTTTGCTGCCCTGTCTCTTTGTTTAGCTGCATGTTATAAAGTGAAGCTGCTGCAATTTTTCCAATTCCAGTGTACTTTAACGCCTACTAGAGGGATGCAATTTATATTTATATGCCCTCTCTCTGAAATGGTGTGATCCTGTGAAATGTTCTCGTTCTCTTTGCCTTTCAGGTCAGAACTGAGGGGCAGACTGTATATCAATCACTAATAGAAACACACTCTAAAATGCACTCCAGCAGAGTATGTGTTGTCTTTACTTGGTTTCTCATATAGGCATTTGTCACCCAATATGTCACAGTAACCTTTCGAGCTGAAAGGATTAGAAAGAAAGTGCAAGCATTTGATCTTTGAAAGTAAGTTAGACTTTTACATCTCAAGATTTGTCTTTTCATGTAACATTTCTTTTTGGACTATGGCATTATGGCAGTTAGCCAATAAGGGGCACCAATATCGATGCTCTTCAACTCTAACCCTGCTGATTTCAAGTTAAACAAGACTGAGCTCAAAATTGACATTTTGAAGGAAAACAAGTGGTATGGCCTTAGGGTAAGTTCCCCAAAGTGTTTCCTTTTAGCTCAAAGTCATCACCACATTCCTGCATAACCTTATGTAGAATATAATACAATATATGTAGAAGAATCTGTAACAACCTCAAATATTAAGGGTCTATTGAGCTAACAGTAGTGCTATTGAATTAAAAAAAACAATGGAATATTTAATCTTTGTAGTCAGCAGTGGAAAAGAGCATTAAACACTACAAAATGTAGTTTTATAGTCATAACTATAGTGGGTTAATTTCAGAGATGTAGTTAATAAAATGAGTTGTATCCTTTTTTAACTCCTACATTATAGGAAAAATGATTGTTGATGACCTGACCATTCATAATAGCATTTTATATCTGTTCTTGGTCTATCACTACTTCAGTCAAAGACAAATAACATGAATGTTCCCCAATAGAACCCTTCCAGCTTTAAGCAGACAGTGCTGGTACTAATCTATCAGCCTTCAGAGGTTTCCAGTCAACATTTTTTAATTTTAATGTGTAAAATCACAAATATGTGGTGTTCTACCCTTCCTTCCATGATGCCGATTATAATTTCAGTTCAAAAGGCACTCTTACTTAATTACAAATAGTTACCAAAAGGTGTCATGTAATGACTATTTGACAGACAGGATTTAAACCTATATGCAGAAAGATTCAAAAAACAGCTTCAAAAAACAATGAAGGAATCCAAAACTAGGGAAATAAAGAGCAGGAAGACAAACAACCATTAGGGAGGATGCTACAATGAACTAAGACAAACTGAGAGAATAAATACAGAAGATTTGTGGGATTTGTGACACCTGGGAAGAAAGCTAAACCTGATTGAGAAAACAAGAAAATGGATGTAACTAAATACAAATAAAAAGATCAACAAAATAAAACAGGTGAGCAATTGAACAAGGGGAACAGAAAACAGAACAGAAATACAGACTTGACACAGAGAACAAACAAAACTAAGAATAAAATCACAGAGCTGTAATCTAGAATAAAAAACTAGAATAAAATGGCCAGAACTATGCAGACGCTGAGCAGGAAGATAAAAAAAATAAAATTCTAAAACTTAAGCAAATAAAGAAGCAAATTGAAGATATTTTACAATAACTTAAACTGAGGCTATGTCCACACGTAGGTCAGTAGGTCAATATCATGCAATATGGTTGAGATCTCACCCAGACAGACTGAACTTATCAGCTTTCACACTTTTCTCTTGTCAATGTTCCTAGCAGGACTTTGCATCCCCTGGACTTCTCTAAATCTATTACATTTCCAAGTAACAAGTAGGGACAGGTACATGTATTTTCAATATTGATGGATACATAATGCTGCTGTGGGGGAGGTGAAGCACAAGAAATTGTTCATCATTAAAGCAAAGGTAAGTGCTATATAGCAGGGCCGTGCAGAGATGTTTAAAGGGGCAAATGCTCAAAGTTAAAAAAGGGGCACATAGAACCAGGCTGAATAACAACAACACACATTCATCAAGAATCTAATATGGAATCGCATCTTACTATATCACTGCCATCAAGTGGAGACAATGCAAAGCAAATGTAGCCCATGTTTTACCTGATGGGTACAATGTTGCTGTTGAGGGGTTGGTGCTGCTCCTGCTACTGATAGTACTGGAGGGCAGGGCTGTGTTGATCTGAGACTGTAGACTGTAAAAAGTCCATAGGACAGATGGTAGCTGATTAAACAAGTAGCAAGAGATTAAAACAAAAAACTGGGGGAAATAAACTAGCCTCTGCCTGTGACTCACTCTTTGCCTCTCTTCCTTCTTCCATCTCCTCATCTGAGCTATCACTATCCACTTGCTGTCCATCTAAGAACAAGGCACTATTTGCTATTTGCATTAAACTATTATTTAATTATCCACACTTATCCACATTCCCCTCCAGAAAGGCAGGGACAGCGTCTCTACCACCTCAGACGCTTGAGAGACTTCCAACTGCCCTCCAAGGTGCTCAGGAACCATAGAGAGCATCCTGATGGGAAACATCTTAACCTGGTTCGGGAACAGCACCATGCAGGACAGACGAGCTCTATAGAGGGTTGTGCGGTCAGCTGAGCGCACCATCCGCTCCGAGCTCCCTGACCTGCACTCAATCTACATCAGGCGGTGCTGGACCAAGGCCAGGAAGATCGTGAAGGACCTCAGCCATCCCAACAACAGACTGTTCTCTCTGCTGAGGTCAGGAAAGCGATTCCGCTCCCTGAAGACCAACACAGAGAGACTGAGGAGGAGCTTCTTCCCGCAGGCGATACGGTCTCTCAATCACACCACCACACAGTACTGACCCACACATATGGTTCTTACACACACACTGGACTTTCTGGACATTGTTTTTTTGCACAACACTGGTCACTATGTTCTTCATTTCCGGTTAATACTTGTACAGCTGCTGTTATTGTGTATATATATTTATTTATATTTAGATTTCTTCATACATTCTTATATAGTTCTATATTGTGTATTTTGTTGTACAGTTATTTTATTTTCAACTTTAATTTATATATTTTATCTTATTCTTTCCCAGTTAAATTTACCCTTCATTCTAATTTGTGTTGTACAGTTATTTCATTTTTAACCTTAATTTATATTTTATTCCTTCCTAGTTAAATTTACCCTTTTTAATTTTTCATATTTATTTCCTATCTTATTCATAGCCTTTCCTTTTTGTTTTCTTTAGGTCACGAGCAGTTGTCCAAGCATTTCACTACATATCGTACTGTGTATGACTGTGTACGTGACAAATAAAATTTGAATTTGAATTTGAAAGCCCTGTAAGTTACTTTAAAACTAAATATGTTTCCTAAAATGGTGGACAGAGCTACAGACCCATGACACCCTTACCCAGTTAGCTAGCAGCTAATGACCAGCACTACCTGTGCAGTTAATAAAAGGACAGGTAATGTTTTGTTGCGCTGTTGCACACACAGCACCTCATTTCTTTCAATTCGTCAGTTGCTACAAGACAACTTACCACCGTCTACATAATAAGCTAATACTCAGTTTACTATACAGCTCCGCGAAAAATGCATGCGCTCTTTGCCTGCTCATAGCCAGCGTGCTCTGGCGTCAAGTGCAAGCATTGCTGAATGGTAGTCATGTGACCGATGCAAGCCAGATTCTTTTATTTAGCAAAAATATGATTATTAGTTCAATGTTATTGTTGAAGGGCACAGGCACAGTGGTCTATCCCAGATGTGATAGGGTAAGAGGCAGGATACACCCTTTGCAGGTCGCCAGTCTATCACAGGACTAACATATAGAGACAAACAACCATTTGTACTCACAGGTATTTTAGAATCACCACTTAACATAACCCTAGTAACTACAGGACTTTTAACTGTGGGAGGAAACCAGAGTACCACCAAGCTGTTAATCCAGACCTATCAAAAATAGGAACCAACCTCAGTGATTTTCCTGTGGTTTGAAATCTTGTGTGATCGTGTGAATTCCGTGATTCCAGTCAACTAACCATTCTTACTAGATTGCGTCATGTTATCTGAACAAGAACAAATTAAGTTGCTGAATTTCATGCAGATCCTACATGGTTTAATTACATTCACCATAGAAACATGAAATTATTCTTGTTCAAATTCCAAGTTTGAATCTTGTACATGTAACAACCAACCAATTTCATTTTTTTGGAGTGTAAGTGAACACAGACCTATTATTTAATCAAAGCGCACCAGATAAGGTTGGAATGACCTAATTTGCTTATGTTAGTTACATATAAGTCACTTATTGGCATCTTAATAATCATTTAGAATTATGTAGAACAAAACTCAGCTTACTGGAAATTGTTGACATAACTGTATTAAGTAAATTGAACAAATTATTTTGTGTTGACGTTGGATCATGTGATTGGTTTGAACATCTAAGAATATCCCATTTCTTTGCCTTGGGATATCTTGAGTCATTTTTGCAGTACATTTTGAGTCCTTATGGAGTTGTACTGTTAAATGCAGTCCAACCAACTGCCAAATCTCTGAATGTGAGCAGAGATTATAGTACTGCACTGCACACTTCTGAATTCATCCTGCTGCTTCTGTCAGCAGTCACATCATCTGAGGGGACCAGTGACCTGATTCCACTGCAGGTAGTCCTACGCCATAACATTACTTCCATCATGTTTGACAGATAATGTGGTGTGCTTTGGGTTATGAGGTGTTTCTATCCTTCTCTATACTCTTCCTGTTATTCTGGTACATCTTGGTGTTTTTGGATAATGTCACAGCTCTCTGATTTTATGAGGCTATACTGGATAAAAGAAGCTGGTTCGGTGTAGAAAGTTTAATTTGCCAGTTTTATTTGACTTTTGACTTTACAACATTTATGGAGAGAATTTTTAATAAAAATTTCATAAATGCAGTAGCTTATTTAGTTTAAATACTAAACTTCATAGGCTATTGTAAAAGCATAACAGATCGCAATTTATGTGTCACGGTTAGCGCTGGCCAACCGTGGGGATGAGGGGAAGGAGGACCCAAATGCTGGACTCTTTGATGCAACAGTGCGTTTATTTACAGTGCAGGAAAATAACAATAGATCCCCAGTGTGTTACCGACTCCCGTGACATGTCCTCTTCCCAGTGTTAGTGTTCTTTGTCTCCGCTCTTCAGTGTCTGAGGACCCGTGCTTGCTGCCCTCTCGTCTCCACACTCCTCCTGGGGAATAACAAACAGGTTTACCTTTTAGGTGACACGAATGAGTTGAAGGGAAGTTATGAACTGTTTCTGAGAGACAAATAACACCGGGATCCTTCGTAGCTGACAACTGGTAATTGTGCAGGGGCGGGTCTAGCAAAGTTTTGCCAGGGGGCCAGGTAGGGCACAGGGGGGCACAAAGAAATACTTTTCTTTCTTCTTCTCATTTAAAATGTCTCGCTTTTATTAAATAATTATCTGAATCTTACAACCAAAGTTTTTATCTGACATAAAATGTATTGAAATCATACATATAGCAACAAGACAGCGTACATCACTGTCACAACAGTTTAATTTCATTCAAAGGCTTTATGGCTTTAACACCTGGTGGGCCGGTCTCTAGTCAAAATGCCCGGGCCGATTTTTTTTTGTCCCAGTCCAGCCCTGGGTATTTTAAGTTTACACAGCTATATTCTCGCCTGAAAATATCTTAAAAGTTTATTTTGTGACCCAAAAAGAGTAATAAGAGTAATATTAGAACTAAGTAGCTGCCGCCATTGTTGGAAACTGGAATTGGCTGGGCTGTACTATGAATTCTGGGATAGGCTGGCCACGAAGGATACACCCGACACATCCTTCAAATCTGGGGAAAAGGAGGACGCATTTGTCGGCAGCATTTGGAGGAGCATGTACTCTCTAGTACTTCTAGAGAAGGGGGTATTTCTGTGCTGAAGACAGACCAGAGGAACTGTGCCCACACCCTGGATGTCAACAGCCTCACCATCACCAGAGTCATCTCTGCCGTTTATCAAACAGAAGACAGTGAGATGACAAACCGCTGGAGAGTCAGGGAATACAGCTTAGAAGGCAGAGGTATCATGTCGGTACTCTGCCAGTTTCTAAAGAGGTTTGCACAGATATGAAGAGAAAGGCTACAGAGGAAGAGAGCAGCAGCCCGAGCCCCACTTCACCAAACAAGTGCGTCAAATTGTGATTAATAATGAAGCCTTTCCCAGAGAACTTGTTTTCTCAAGACTGTTTAATAGTTTTAAGGCTCTGGCACTGTTTCTGTGAACTGCATTGGGCGCATATGGCAGGGTTGTGCCTGGATCTTGCACCAGGGACATCTTTTGGTAAGCCAATTAAATTAAGAATCCATAAAGACAGTGCCAAGTGTACATTATTCTCACCTACATTTCAGACATAAGCAAGAAAGAACAAAGTGGTAAGTAATAAATAATATTTAAGGTTGTCTCTAAAATTATGTCCCAAAAAGTTAGAAAACATGTTGAGGTTTTAACTTTTATTGTTGCTTTTCTGCCTTTTGTTTTTTAAAGTCAGAAGAAAAAGAGATTTAAGAAGAGATACCACACAAAAGAATTTCACTCTAATACCATACCAGCTGGTATGACGGTGCTGCCTGTAGGCTCCTGCTTTTATTCTCAGATCCTGATTCTCGTAATTACAGAGAAGGCAGATATATCTATGTGCTGTTACCATCATCTTTCAACATCTGATAGAAATTTTCAAGTAAACTGATGACACGCATCTCTCGCTGTCTTCTGATTGGGCCTTTCTCACCGAAGTCAGGTGACAGCACAAATACAAGAAAGTCTGCATCCACCTTGAAAAAAGAAATGCATTAAATGATTATACAAATGCTTTTATAATAAAAGTAACAATACACATAACGAAAGTTAGTAATGCAGTAATCTTTGCACAATGCAAATTTGTATTTATTGTTTCTTCAGTCCACAAGAAATAGATACCATAACTAAAACCATAACTAAAAACTATATATTTTTTTGAGCCAGTGTGAGCCAACTTTACTTACATCCTTTAAATGTACAGGAACACAGAACTGCTGGCACGTTTGGTGGGTGTGGGCCCACAGCTCATCTAAACCATAGAGCTTGGTTGAGTATTGGGATCAGCCGCACCACTGCATGCAATGTGATGGCACTAATAGACAGGGAGGAAATAATACTTGAATTCATTCTGAATCAAGGCATCATGCTAAGTTTTTGTCAGCCATTTCAGTAATGAGTACACAGACCTTTTCTTCACCTGACTGACAAGCTGGAGTCAGAATCTCTGATTTTTCCTCCTCTGACTATTGACTAATGTTATATGCTGATGTTGTTTTCTTGTTTTGAGCCAAACCAGATTTCTCTATAGAAATTCTGTGTTAAAGAGTCAATGCACCAAATTGGGCTTTTGATAGCAATGTATTGCTCATGGAAGGAAAGACAGAAACTGCTCAGAGGGATTAGTAGTGGGCACAAGTTAGACAAGCTCATATCACGACATTGGCTTTATCAGCCCTGCACTGAACAGGCAAGTCTTAGATGTGAAACTGAAGGTTTTAGATTGAATCAAGAACTGAGGCTTAAAGAATAACCTAGGTGTGTAATTTGGAACAAAGTTGGGTTAACTAAAACTATCTTGATCTATGGAAGGTTAAGTGTGACCTACTGAGCTATGTTTTTTGTTTCATTTAAAGGTTTCCGGTTCTGGTCTCTTCACTTTGCTTTGCTCCACCACTCCTGCAAACCTAGAACTTTTCTAGTAGCTTTTATATCTGTCTTACAGTGACATAAGTGCTACAGACATAAGTTTCTATCTCTCAATCTCTCCCAGTATATTCACTATATATGATGTAGGTAGGGTTTGGATTTTCACCCCTAAATTGTGATGGTCTGGCAGTCTCTACTGGTCGACCTGCCTGTGTGTATGTTTTTCTATGTTTTGTTTTGGCTCCCCTTCCAGTCCCCTGCCTCCTCCTTTATGTGTGTGTGTGTGTGTGTGTGTGTGTGTGTGTGTGTGTGTGTGTGTGTGTGTGTGTGTATGGGCGTCCTCAGGCCGGAAAGGGTTTCCCGCGCTGAAGCAAACCACACCTGTCTTCCATCTGGATTCAACAGGTACACTCTCAGTTGGCATGTGCTTTTCAAACCTTACCTTTAAACTGTTTAATATAACGGTCATTCCATCCAGTCAGCTTTGATCTTTAATAGTTTTTGAGATGTTGGTGAAAAATGTGTTAATCACAGTGCAGATTTCTGGCATGTTGTGTAAATTTAGGCATGTAAAAATCTGATTATTTCTAACAAAAAAAGAGTGTGAAATTAAGGTTAGACTTGTGTTTGTAAATGAACCACCCCATGTTGTGTAGCTTTCTGGATTTTATACTTATTGGACTACATACTTATTTATTATACAAGCTATACAGTGCATAAAATCAAAATTTGCATGTTTTAAGTAACTGAAATGGTTAATTACGTAAGCTAAAGAACATAAGAAAGTTATAGAGTATATTTATATGAAACATGTGTACACTTACTGTATTTGATGTGTTTTAACCATATATAATACATATTACAGAATGTTACACCTGCACATATGTAAAAAACACATGGCTTTGATTTTGCCACCCTGTTTGATTTCCATGCCACCCATTTTCTAGAGAAAATTTCTCTAGATCCACCCCCGTTTGTCACACTGGTATCGTATCATAACAGTACAGTTGACAGTATTTTTCCAATGTCAAGTAAACCATTTCTACAGTTTAAATGAGCTGGGTGGCTGTGGTTAATTTGGACTGCAAGGCAGGATTGGGAGAGATGCGCTCATATGTTTGTGCCATACTCTATACTCTTCTGGCAGCTGTAAGTAAATGTTGATTAATCACACAGCAACTATCTGGCATTTTAGCTAAGATAAACACAAAGGCGTTCAAAGGATGGTTGGAGGGCAAAGGACCGCAGTACTGTACCCTTTACCTGCCAGGTGGGCATGTCCTGCTGATATCACGTGAAAACTATGGATTGACACATAAGAATGATGGTTTGTTAACATCCCACAGTGTCACCTTTCAAGATTTATTCCTCTGTGTACAGTGAATCTTCACTTGCTTCTTTCTTTCACAAGTTTAATAAAGTGCAGTCATTCATCAGAGTTTACCTTGGAGGAGAAAAGATGGTGTCACAATTCCAGAGAATATAGATGTTTGAAGAGCAGAGCGGTGGGCTGTGACACCACTGCGGTGGGTATGTTTGTGATCCAGGACCCAAGGGCAGCATAGGCACACTGCGCTTTGATATAGTGTTGATAAATTGGTGTAGAGGCTTTGATGTTGTGTCAGGTGTGTGTGTCTTTGTGTATATGCTCCCATTGGTCAGGGATCTGTGTGTTGCCTGTGACACATGGGATCAAAAGACAAAGTAGTAAACATACTAGCTCTCTTTTTGGAGCTACACGTGATCGCGTACAGCACTTTAAAAGTTGACATGTTGATGTGCCCTTGATGCCACAAAAGACAAAAGTCCTTTAAGTGAGGCTGTTTTAGTGAGATATAAAGTGATGGAAAACACTTTAAATTCTGAGTTCTGTATATGCTTTGTATCTGTTAACTAAGGCTCAATGGTGGCTCAAGTAGGGGAGACCGGGGATAGTTGTAACATTTTTGACATTTCTGTCTGTAAATTGGAGCTCTTTTAAGTAGGGATGGGTATCGTTTAGGTTTTATCCGATACCGGTGCCAAACCGGTACTTTTGAAACGGTGCCGGTGCTTAAACGGTGCTCAAAACGGTGCTTAAAGAATGGAGAACACAAAATTGGTCCAAAAACCTCTCATGTTCAGCTGTTTTTTTGTAAAAAGATAACAATGTTAGCCTTTTCTGCAGCTATGGGGCATATATGGTATCACTCTTGGCTGGAAGCAGTGCTTAAACAATTGAAAAAACACAAACTTTGTCCAAAAACCTCTCATGTTTAACTGTTTTCCACTTTTTCTTTGGTCATTTTAGCCTTTTTAGCCAGGGTGAAGGGAGTATCTGCCATCAAACAAGAAGACAGCCGCATGTAGCTATGATGATGTTTGCTAGTTCACCTTACATGCATTAATGTAATAACGTGGTTAGCCTACTCAACGTAAATTACACACAAACAACATTAAGCTACTCACGCAGAGAAGAACGGCTGCTGCTGCATCATCATCCTCATCATTTCTGCTACACTGGCAGAGCTAGGGGCCAGGACTCTCCTCTTCGGGTTTTTGGGGGATGTTGCTAACTCCGGGTCGCTAACAGGCAGCCCACCCGCAGTAGATGTGCTCAGTGTGAGGTCTCGCAGCAAGCTATCAAATACGGTGCATTTCTCGGCTTTTAAAAAAAAAACGCTATGCGTTGCCAGGTGTTTCATCGGATTTGAGGTGTTACCTCCTTTGACAGTATCACAGCTTAAAGCACTTGTTGCTGCTGAGTTTGCATCTTTTGCTGTGAAGTACAGCCAGACTTTTGACCGCTTCACTTTGGGCATTTTTAATCTGTAGCGCTGCTCTAAAAGAACGTACGTATCTGGAACCGCCTACTATCCTCGGAAACGTAAAATGATTGCTAGAATCTAAAGTGTATCACAGCTCAGGAAAAAAAAGCACCGAAATAAAGCACCGAAATGTGCGCTGCTTTTTGTTCTGGTTGCTACCGTTTATGTCAGATGGCACCGGATACCGGTACCCATCCCTACTTTTAAGGTAGTGGATTCAAAATGTAATGCAAAGTATTTACATGTCTCTGCTATTAAATAGTGCAGCTATTTTCTCTGCAGCACAATTACTCATTGCATGGTATGGTCTCAAACACAAAGAGTGAAATGTTACAATTAACCCCCTAGTCTGGGTTAGTTGTAACATATCCTGGGGTGAAAAGTAACACAATGAAATAAGTGTACTGACAAAACATTAACATGTAATCTTTTTTATTCAACACATGAATGCACTTAGAGCCATTTATGTAGCTATTTGTGTGTGTGACAGAATGCAGAAATCTAGCTTTTGAACATATTCCAACCCCCCAAAAAGACAAATTATGGAATTTTCTGCAACTGAATATTTCATTAATTTTGGTTGGTCTTCCTTGAGTTTGGCCTCATTGGCTCAGTGGGCATTATAACCTACAACTCTTGCACCAACTTTTGAACATAACAGTGAAGCTGAAAAAATGTAGTTGTGCACCAGCATTGCAATTCCATTACTTTTTATCATGGCTTACCTTGGTGTGGTTTGCAAAGTGCTTCAGAAAGATGAGGAAATCTGTTTCTTGCACCCATCCTGATTTATTTCTACTACCAGTACTTCCTACTGGTTCATCTCTGACACAGTGGTCTGCATAATGTATGTGTGGGAACACAAACAGTGGAGGAATTGTGTTGCCAATGGCATTAACCACATATACAAAGGTGACCAGTGAACCTCTCTCTGCTGATGTCGTTGCCCCAACTTGTTTAATATGGATTAAAGTAATAGTGTGGTAAGTTGTAACATCTGCATTATTGTTACAACTAACCCAGACTGTTGCTGTTACAACTGACCCAGACCCCTAGCCATGAACTAGCCAACATTACAGCCAATGGCTAAAACATTAGCACTAAAGACCTACACAGAATATATCCCCATAGACATACAAATAACATAATTTAAGTTTGTTGAGTTTAACTGCAAAACAGATAATGCTATTAGAAATTGAAATAAAGTAGAAAAACTTACTTTTTGGCATACAAATTACTTTTTTTCGTGTTATATTGTCTGTGTTTGACAAAATGTGCTGATTTTTCACATGTGATAGCAGAACTGAGTTGGGCATGCACAGGATGAATCACATCATTTGAAACGTCCCCTGATTGGAAAAATTTGAAGTGTTACAACTGACCCATGTTACAACTATCCCCGGTCTCCCCTACATTTTTGAGAAAACAATGTCAGTTTACTACATTATGGCATCTTCAAAGCCAGAGTACTTACATGATTTAAAGATAACAAAGTAATAATAACTAATGTACACCCTGAGGCTGTACGCTAAGCGGAAGGAAGGGGGCCGGGGACTGGTGAGTGTCAGCACCACAGTCCAGGATGAGACAACGAACATCCAAGAATACATTGGGAAGATGGCCCCAACTGACCGAGTGCTCAGTGAATACCTCAGGCAGCAGAAACCCAAGAAAGAGGAGGGAGACGAGGAACCATCATGGAAGGACAGGCCCCTGCACGGTATGTACCACCGGCAGATAGAGGAGGTGGCTGATATCCAGAAATCCTACCAGTAGCTGCACAAAGCTGGACTGAAAGACAGCACAGAGGCACTAATCATGGCAGCACAAGAACAAGCACTAAGCACAAGATCCATAGAGGCTGGGGTCTATCACACCAGGCAAGACCCCAGGTGCAGGCTGTGTAAAGATGCCCCAGAGACAATCCAGCACATAACAGCAGGGTGCAAGATGCTAGCAGGCAAGGCATACATGGAACGCCATAACCAAGTGGCCGGCATAGTGTACAGGAACATCTGTGCCGAGTATAATCTGGAAGTCCCGAGGTCAAAATGGGAGATGCCCCCAAGGGTGGTGGAGAATGACCGAGCTAAGATCCTGTGGGACTTCCAGATACAGACGGACAAAATGGTGGTGGCTAACCAACCGGACATAGTGGTGGTAGACAAACAGAAGAAGACGGCCGTAGTGATCGATGTAGCGGTTCCGAATGACAGCAATATCAGGAAGAAGGAACACGAGAAGCTGGAGAAATACCAAGGGCTCAGAGAAGAGCTCGAGAGGATGTGGAGGGTGAAGGTAACGGTGGTCCCCGTGGTAATCGGAGCACTAGGTGCGGTGACTCCCAAGCTAGGCGAGTGGCTCCAGCAGATCCCGGGAATAACATCGGAGATCTCTGTCCAGAAGAGCGCAGTCCTGGGAACAGCTAAGATACTGCGCAGGACCCTCAAGCTCCCAGGCCTCTGGTAGAGGACCCGAGCTTGAAGGATAAACCGCCCGCAGGGGCGTGCTGGGTGTTTTTTATATATATATATATATATATAATGTATATAGAGACACGTGTGTGTGTGTGTGATTTACATTGCTGTGCTTGAGAGCCTCCATCTACCGGAACCAAATTCCTTGTATGTGTCTGCATACTTGGCCAATAAACACGATTCTGATTACAGGGGCTCACGTTTGACTTAGAATAAGATATGAATAAGATGAAGCGAATCAAAACATAGCAGCCAGATTTCTGTGGTATGGCCTCTTCCTGCACTCAACATCACACCTGGCATGCTTTGATGTGTTATATTAATATGTAGCAACAATTATTTTCCGGTGTAAACTGGAATAAGTTAGAATGGGCACAGTTGTGATTGGTGATGACCCTAACTCTAATCGTAGCCCTGCTTCTAACCAAGGGTAATGTGAAAGTCTTTTTTTTTTTATGAAATTATTACTCTTGTAAGACTTCGTAATCAAGGAACAAAAAAGAGAGTTTAATATTTCAGACACACACAAAAATAATAATAATAGTAATAATAGTAATAATTTTACCTCCAAAAGTTGGTGGCCCTCACACCAATTGTGAGTAAATTCTTCGAGCGTTGGTTTTGAAGCACATCATGGACAGTCTCCCAAAAGACCTGGATCCCCTTCAGTTACAGAATCAACCGATCCACAGAAGATGCTATCTCTACCACACTCCACGTTATGCTGTCCCACCTGGAGAGGAAGAACACCTATGCCAGAGTCCTTTTCGTCGACTTTAGCTCTGCTTTCATTCCAGAGCAAGCAGTTGGTGGAAAAGCTGATGCTACTAGGCGTGGACCCTGCAACCTGCAATTGGCTTTTCAGCTTCCTGACAAAGCGGCAACAGACAGTCAAGGTTGGCAGCCACACATCAAAGACTATCTTAGTGAGTACAGGCTCTCCTCAGGGGGGTGTCCTGAGCTCGCTGTTGTTCAGTCTGCTCACACATGACAGAAGGGCCAAATTCAGCACTAACCACACTGTGAAGTTCGCAGACGACACAACAGTGATTGGTCTCATCACTGACAATGATGAGTCAGCTTATAGAATGGGCGTGGAGCAGCTTGAAGTGTGGTGTAGATCCCATAATCTCACCATCAATGTGAACAAAACAAAAGAGATGGTGATCGATTTCAGGAAGTCTTGCAGAGATCACCACACACCACACTATAGATGGTGCTGCTGTGGAGAGGGTCAGCAGTGTTAAGTTCCTGGGTGTGCTGATGATCTGTCCTTCTCTACTAATACCACAGCAGTTATCAAAATAGCGTCTCCACTCCCTCAGTAGACTCAGAAATGCAGGACTCTCCACCCTTCACCTCACAACTTTTTACAGGAGAACATCCTGACACAAAGTTTTACGTCTTGGTTTGGCAGTTGCAAGTCCTATGAGAAGCGACAACTCAATAGGACTGTTAAGAATGCCAGGATGACTGTTGCCCCTCTCTTGTCTCTGGAAGAGATCTACAAACAGCGCTGCATACGCTGCAGCGTAAGCTGTCTCCATCATCCACCCTTCTTATGGCCTGTTCTCCCTCCTGCCATCTGGCAAGAGGAACAGGAGCATCACCTGCAGAACCACCAGGATGCTGGAAGGGTTCTTTGCACGAGCTGTGAGACTGGTAAATGGACTGTACCCCCTCCCATCCATTCAGCTATTCACACACCTATACTGTAAGAGCCACAAGCAGATTGTGATGCCCCCTATCTACACACGCACACACACACGAACACATACATATACGCATACAATATAATCTTCAGATACACACACACGACTTAATTCATTATCTGATCTAATTATCCCCTTCTGTGAAAGGACTGCTGCTATCTGAATGAGTGTGACTATTTAAACTTGAGTTTGTTTTAGAATTTAGGTTTAGAATTTATGTTACTTATCCTTAATTAGTGCTGCGATTTATTACTGCCTTTTTACTGCTCTTTTTTTTATCTTTTTCAATTTGTATTGACTACTGCACTGTAGAGACTGTTGAGAAACAGTATTTCGTTTCAACCTCGGTATTTCTCGAAATACCACGCAAATGACGATAAACTTATACTTGAACTTCTTGAAAATACATGGTTAGTGTAAGGTTATGGTTAGGATTGTCATTTATGATGATTTAGACCAGAAGGTCAAAAGGAAGGCATTATGTTGGGTTTTTGACCACTCGAGGTCTGCTGGCAATTTAGGGCACAGATTCTTGCAGTAAACACTTGCTGTCAAGCAATAGCCGTTTCATTTTTATCTTGTGATTTCGCTGTAGATTTTTTAAATCAGATTTTTGCCACTGTTTCAGATTATCATATATCTTGGAACTTTCACTTTCAGAAGTATGAAGCTACCTGTAAGACCAGGGGTGGCATGACACCAAACTGTTACGGCAGTAAATTGCCCTTAAAAGTTTCTTGGCAATTTTTCATGAGCTGCAGAGGCGACATCATGTAACTCTTTCCTATCGTTTTGCTGATTGGATTTGAGGGTAGTGCCATTTGAACAACATGTATGTTAAAGTTAGTAATAGAGTTTCAATATGGTTTTCAGAACAGTGGGCAGTGCACACACTGGAATTCTTTCTGTCCTGTTCCACTGATTTGCACAGTAGGAAGTAGATTATAAAACAGAGTAGGGGAGACCTGAGCATGAAAGCTCTAGTGCGATTTGATCTCAAGCCAGTGGGGAGGCTCAAGAATCCAAAGCCAGTCAGTCATTTCTGTGCACTCAAGCTGACGTTAAATATTGCCTCCAACTGGGAGAAGGCGATTATGCTTGGGACTGAGCAATGTCATTGTAATTGCTAACAACCAGATGGACAAAGTCAAGCCGAGTGATTGTTCTCATCACAATTTGTATCACCTCTGTCCATGTCAGTGCAGTTATCCATCTTCCCCAGAAGAATCTACAGTAAGTGCAATGTAGCATACCACATTATGTCAGATCAGAAATACCTGTCCAACATTTTCATTGCTAATGAACACAGCAGCCTGTTGTGGTATCTGCAGTATATGCTCAATTTATGTTGTATTAATATGTTGCAACAGGGGAGCAGACAATTAAGAAGTCTAAGTTCTACCTTTGGAACTTTTATTCTGCTAAACCATCTCGGAATTATCTCGGAAAAAGAAGCCATCTATGTCCACTGTGAATGACACTCTTTGAACAAACGACACCAACTGTCTGCCATCTACAATCCAGTTTTGAGAACCCTTCCCAGATACCTTAACGCCCACTCACATCCTGGGTCTTCTGACTTCAGGAAATCACATGATAGGGTGGGTCTAGGTTTCACAATGAGTTCACCTGATACCTTGTGACTTACGCCCGTTTTCACACCTTGGCTCATGTGATTAGGTAGAGGTAGAGGATCATTAGGAGGTCCATTGTCCCTCATAGGGCTTAAATCTGGAACTCTCCACAATTTGACCTTAGAACTAAAGAAGCTAGTTCTAAGCTAGCTTACCTGGATAAGGAAAAATTATTCTAAATTACAGAGTAAATGCACATAATTGTGTTTTAAGACTGTACACCAACATGATGCAGTGATTTTGAGTCAAAAGACAGTCATTTGTGCGTCGCTATTATTCCAAAACAATAACTTGCATTCTCTAAACTCCATGAAGTTTACAATTTAGCATGAAAGCAGTAGTTTAGTGTGTGCGGAAAGTATTGAGTAGAGTTGTCCATATATATGAAAGCTTATCTTATTGCATCAGTAAGTTCATCGGTTCGGTTCGGATTGTCTACTCCGGGTTTTAGCTTAAATGGTAAATGGCCTGCATTTGTATAGCGCTTTACTCAGTCCCTAAGGACCCCAAAGCACTTTACACTACATTCAGTCATTCACCCATTCACACACACATTCACACACTGGTGATGGCAGCTACATTGTAGCCACAGCTGCCCTGGGGCGCACTGACAGAGGCGAGGCTGCCGGACACTGGCGCCACCGGGCCCTCTGACCAACACCAGAACACACGGGGTTAGTATCTTGCCCAAGGATATTTGGCATGCAGCCAGGAGGCAGCCTGGGATCGAACCACTGACCTTCTGGTTAGTGACTGACCTGCTCTGCCACCTGAGCTACAGCCACCTCAGCTTAATTGAAAACAGTCTCAACTGAAAATTATGCAATTAATGTGTTATTATATATTTTGTCTACAAGCAGTCAGACTTGTAATTTCTTTTAGATGATTTTGAGCAGTAGTTCTTTAGCCTTTCTGAAGGTCTTTCACAGCTTCTTTTTGGACATCGGCTGCTTTTTCACTCTTTTTCAATCCAATCCTTGTACCTGGTTGTTTGAAAGGGAATGTTTCTTGTTGTTGTTGTTTGTTAAGCCGCTTAAAGCTGTGTTGTAAGTGCATCCTTATTCAAGCATAAACAAGGTCGCTAACCCAGGGGATGAACTGGTGTCGTGGCTAAACATAACACATAACTTAAAAAAGGACCAGTTTTAAATTGTATTTTTAGGTTTTTTGTTTCTAGCTGTTGGATGCAAACACAACATGGCTCGCCATCCAGGGGTGTGATCTTTCCAGGATTCCCGTCCTCCTCCTGTACACATCTGAAGCAATCAACCTCACCTGTTTGTCATCTGCTGATCAGCTGGCTGATACGTATGCTTGGAGCAAACCTTCAGTTTTCACCTGAGCATCAAATTAACTGTGGCAGTGAAATCCTCTCTGACCTTAAAGTCTGTTTCCTGTTGTTAGCTTGTTTATCACTTACGTATCTTCTCCTCCATGCAGAAGCCCTGGCGTTAATCTCTGTGAAAGTATTTGTGTGAGAGGGAGCAGTGGATGAGATTGTGTTCCTGTAGTGGAGATTCTGGATTTTACTATCAGACTGCCTTCCCCTAAGGACTTTGTAAATTGAGACTGTGGATTTTCCCTGCCTGAGGACTTTTTAAATAGTTACCTTTTCATGTGCACCATAAATAAACTGAATCTGAGTCCAGCCTGCCCATTGATTATGACAATAAATATACCTGTCGTTATTTAAACTTAACGTAGCCTCTTTGGAACTAGAACTTTACCTCATTGAGGACAATAATATTAAAATAAGGTGTACAATTTCCAACTTCAGTAGTTTTCTTTTTACATTTTGTAGCAGCCACCTTTTCTGGGACCTCCCAAACTCCCATTTGTATTCATGGAAACTGAGAGGTGAGGAGAGCAGAACCTGTGCACAGAACACATCAGGCACCAGTGGCGGCAAATATGACATTCGGAAAGTTGGAGAGGTCATGCTAGTAAAGCAGATAACGGGAAAATCTTTCAAAACTGGATACAAATTCCAAATGAGCCTGCAAATGATAATTTGTTATCATTTTTTAATATGGTCACCACAGGAAATAACTATTACATTACAGAAGACCAGCCGCTGGAAGGTGACAGTGTTCCCCATGGTAATGGGAGCACTCAGGGAAGTAACCTCAAAACTGGTGGCAGATCCCAGTGCAGTCCTAGGAACAGCAAAGACCTGATCTTGGAGGATACAGATCACCGGCAGCCAAGTGGGGATTTTTTTGGTATCTGTATATATGTATGTTTTATAATTCCATCCTGGAAAAAGAACATTTTTCATTAAAAGCCCAAAACTTTCATGACATTCATATTCATGATGTCTGCGTGTAAACCTATGACCACAACTGTATATATGATGCAAAGATGCTTCTGATTAATTTCGGACTTAAGTTAACTTCTATGGGGTCAAACATGTATGATTATAAGATCATTCATAAAGGCAAAGTCTTGTTGACTTTGTCCCAGAATAGACAGACATTGTTATGTTGTGATGGTGGCTAGTGTGAAAATGGACACTACTTTGCAAATATACTTATGAACTGAATTTAATTGGATTAATTGTAAATGAGTATTTGTGCCAGACCTAGAGTGGAGGTGGGCTGCAAAGAATCACCCCCAAAAATATTTTGACTTTTGACGGGATCTCAGGTTAATACAGTTCAGATAAAATGTTAAATGTCTCCTGATTCCACCTAGTTCTTCTATGTCCTGTAATACTTAACACTGCGACTTTATGAGTAAAATACAGGCTTGGGTGAAGTCAGATGTCTAAACAAGTTTCTTTTTAACATTGCATAGATACTATGAAAATCACAGAACTCCAGTTCGACTCCAAGCTTGCCCCCACAACTCCTGCTGACAAGAGGCACCAAAAGTGGATTACATTTCCAGGCTCTGGACTGAAATCAGAGCCGACACTGCCAATAGAGCCAGGGCTGGCCAATTGACCAACAGGCAGTGGCCTTTTTTCATCATCCATTTAAAGATCAATATGAGGGACCTCATGCTCATCGGCTCAACTATACTGAAGATAGGATGAAATAAAATTGAATAGCTGCGTCTACAGAAGAATGAAACGGCAGCAGGGCTTAGAAAAAAGCCCTGAACATAATAGAAGCTTTTTTTTCCTTCTCTCTTGGGTCAAGTACAAGGAGAGAATAGATTGGAGTGCTTCCAGTGAGCAGTGAAAGATTTTATTATAAATCTCAGGAGGGCCAAAGGAGGTAACACAAAGATAGTAGCAAAAGAAATAAGCAGAAGGGAAAAAAACATATAGAGGTGAGAGAGAGCTGAAACTTGCAGAAGAAACCTGGCAGACTGTTAGGTTGGCTAGATGTAGATGTGATGACCTGCAGCAACAATGAACAAGCTTGTAGACTTTTCTAAAGAAGACAAAAATGACATCCCAACATTCCTACAACTCTTGTGGGACTACATCTCTAGTCCCACAAGAGTTGTAGGAATGGTCATTTTTAACAATAGCTTCACCCAAAAAAGTGAAAAGAATGTTATTAACCCATTTCGGGTTAATAACATAACAATCCAGAAATCCAGAACAATCCAGAAAAGTTTGGGTTTTTATTTTTATGACAGTGTCGATTTCTGACATTTTGTTTAAATTTAAGCTTGTAACAATTTGATCGTTTCTAATAAAACGAGTGTAAAACCTAAGTTAGACATTTTTTTTATCTATGTAGACTATGTTTATACGAAACGTGTATACTTACAGCATTTGATGTATTTTAACTATATACATGAATGCAACACCTGCATATGTGTAAAGAAATGGCTCTGATTTTGCCACCCTAAGAACATTTCTCTAGATCCACCCCTGCAGTGACACAACATTTCATGCATTCTAGGCAGATTTATAACATGTAAACACAGACTTCACACCAAAACATTAAGAATTGTACTGAAATTTTTATGGATGGTAGGAAAGTGTGACTGCAAGAGCTATTTGCTGCAGGTGAGGAACAAAAACTGGTACCCAACCCACACTCTCCCTTAGTCTATGTAGAGATTAACTTCAGTTCCGTAATAGGTACGGAACTTATTATCGTGTAGATACAGACACTATTTTTCCCCCTCACACTTTGTCAGGATTAAAATATTTCTCACATGAAAGACAAATATGACTAAAATACACCTTTGGACTTGGAAGATGAATGCCAGAGAGACTATGCAGTGGTGTTTGTGTGGTATGTTGAGGTGACACTGAAAAGGGATCTGAGCTGTGCTCCAGCTCTGTTCCTCACATGTTCCATCCCTTTTACTCCCTCGATGAAACTTTTCATCTTCTGGTATGACTGCAGGAAGCACACTTTCTTAAAACAATCACAGTTATGACATGGGAAGTGAATGAAATGAGAGAGAAAAATAACACAAGTCAACTTTCAGTTTTTTTCAACTCTTGCAAAGTTGTTCTTTATTAGTAAAAATGTGTAATTTTTATCAAATCAATATTTAAAGTCCAAACATTCTGAAGTACTCTAAGGCTACGTTCACACTGCAGGTCTTAATGCTCAATTCCGATTTTTTGATCAAATCAGATTTTTTTTGTCTGCTTGTTCACACTACAAATAAAATGTGACAGCAAACGCGCTCTAGTGTGAACCCTCAAAGCGGCCCGCGTGCGCAAAAGAAGACGTCACACACGACGCGCTCTGTTTAGACCCAGACCAAACAGCATTGTTTGACTGATGGCCCTTAATGTAAAGACTTGTTTCGGACTTTACGTTTCCCAGTTTTGCTTTAAGTTATAAAGTTATTTTGTTATTTACATTTGGCCTAATAATGATCCTTATTGCTGTTTTAGAGAGGAGCGGTGCTTCCAAGGATAGTTGCAGATTTCTGTCAGAATCTGCAGATTATACAGTACAAATAAAATGTTCACGTTTCTCCAACGTTGACTTCCCAACAGTTTCACTAACATCTACACTGGATGGCCAGGAAGCGTTCACGATGTCTTCTCTGACGCTGATAATTGGCATCTGTCTTGTGTCAGTGACGTAAAAGATGGATTTAATGCGACATGACCGTTCAAACAGCAGTCGCTTTCTAAAACATCAGATATGTATCGGATTCAGCACCACATACGAGAGTGACCCAGATCGGTTTTGAAAATATCGGATTTGTGCCGTTCACACTGTCATACCATGATCGGATATGGGTCGCATAGGGTCAAAAAAGTCGGATTTGATGCGCTTTCGCCTGCCGTGTGAACGTAGCCTAAGTTTTATGTCTAGGACCATCTTAAGCACGTTTACAATCTATTTTGAGTTGTGTTTCAGGACACATGGTGCATGCATGAAAGTCCACTAAAGTACTCCTGAGAAAAAAGAGTTAGTTCTTCTCCTATGTTCACCAGTTAGTAGCTGCCTTGACTGTCTTCTGTTTGTTTCTTAAGAGATAAAATAATCAAAACGTTTTTCTTCTACTACTGGTACAAGAAATCTGAACTGTGATTATAATAACAAAACCCCAATAAAACTCAGTGTTTTAGCTGTCTTATAGTAGATCTGTTTTAAAGTTTGTAATTTTTGTTCATTGTCAATATAAAATGTTGTATTGTTTTAAAGTCATGTCTATACGGATGCTTGTTTTCATGTTCATTGCACACGTCTGACAAATATACACAGATCATTTGCAAAGGAATGGTTTATTTGAAGAGTTTCAGTCAGGATTCAGAAACAGCACTAATAAACGTAACAAAGGATCTTCTTATGGCCTCTGACACTGGAGACACCTTGTGCTTGTCCTACTCGACTTCAGTGAAGCATTTGATTGTTAGAGATTTCAGAGATAAGAACACAATGTTAGTATTAAAGAAACTGTGCTACAGTTGTTTGAATTCCAACTATGTGATTACATCCAATTTGTAGTCTTCTTCACACAAAAGTTAGTCACAGACAGTGTTGGTCAAGTTACTTGAAAAAAGTAATCAGTAACTAATTACTGATTACTTCCCCAAAAAAGTAATCCCGTTACTTTACTGATTACTTATTTTCAAAAGTAATTAATTACTTAGTTACTTTTTAAAAACACGATTAACAACCTGAAGAGGTGATAAAGTGATAGATCTTTCAGCCCAATTCTACTTTTTCTGCATAATCCATCACACAAAATGTAATCAAATGGAAAAGTCTCTTTTTAAAACTTGTTTTATTAGTTTTAATCTTTTAACTTTATGCATCAAGCAAACATTAAATTATCTGCAACATTCTCTGACTGGAAGAAATTAGTTTAACATTTAAACCTATTTTCTGCACATTCCAGCACATAAAATAAAATAGTTTTTGTGTTTACACTCACTCTTTCAAATAAATGCAAGTAAAACACAGCAGAAAATAAATAAAATCAAAGACTCGCAGTCCCGTTGCTCTATTTTCACCTGTAAAGCAGGAGTGGCCTAGGCGGAGGTTTACCCTGGTGCAGGTGTGCCGCTGCAGTCAGTGGAAGAATCCGCGAGTTTCTCTGTGAGTTTCCCATTACGTCATAGCTACTCGAAGCTTGTTTAGGGGTTTTTTTTGCTGCAAAAAGAAGTTTTCTTCCCACGCACAACGGACACTAATGTTTTTGTCACTTTTTATGGAATTAAACTTAAAGTAAGGTCAGTTCTTCCACGCTTTAAACGCTGCACGCTCATACTCTCTCCCACACTCGATATATGATCCATTGTTGATCTGCACACAGCTGTTGTCACGAACGTCGCTCGCTTACGTCACTGTCATGAGACATTCTCACAAAAAAAATCACGATTTTAGTAATGCAGAAACGCAGTGTTACGGGAAAGTAACGGTAATCTAATTACCGTTTTTGCAATAGTAATCCCTTACTTTACTCGTTACTTGAAAAAAGTAATCGGATTACAGTAACGCGTTATGCCCATCTCTGGTCACAGAGTCCACAGGTTTTCATACAGAGACCAATAATTGTTACTTAATGAATGCTTCCCCCTGGAAATATTATTAGAAGACACTGCATGCAGTGCTATGCAGATGATACCAGCTTTATTTATTCATGAAGCCAGATCATACTAATCAAACAGTCAAAGGACATTTATGAAGATACAAAGGCCTGGCTGACCTCTAATTTCTTACTTTTAAAGTCAGACAAAATGGAGGTCATAGTCTTCCTAGGTTATTGTAATAATAGGGACATGATGTCAAACCAGATATTTACTATAGATAATATTAATTTGGCCTCCAGTAATACTGTGAGGAATCTTAGAGTTATTTATCTCCTTTTATCAGGGTCCTTCAATGTGAACATTGAACAAAAAGGACTAATAATATTTATTTTTAGCAATTATTAAACTCTGGTGCTTTCACCTATCGTTTTATCCTGTATCTCTTTGCTCCCCTCTCTTTCCCGTTACCCCAAACAGGTGGTGGTAGATGCATTCTCCTCATTGACCCAGCATTTTGAGTTTCTTGTGTTTCAATGTCATTTTTTTCATTATGGTTTATTATTCAAGGTTGATTTTGTAGTTCTGTAGTTTCGTTTCTGTGGTTTTTTGAGTTAAAATCTCACCTATGAGTCTGCTTAAGTGAACCAATAATAATAATAATAATATCTAAGTGTTTTTTTAATTTTTCTTTTTTTTTTCAATTAATTCGACTTTTATTCAATCAACATGTTTGTACCAAATTCATTTAAATTGATGTTATATTGTTTAAACACATCAAACGTCAAACTTGTTACATGAACTAGTAAAATATTACTTTGTTACACCAATGATAATCTTGTTGAATGAACAAATGTAACTTATGTCTGTAGTACATGATGTGTTCATATTGCATAATGTTCAACAAAAAATTCAATGGATTTACAGCAGCTTCCTTTTTCTTTTTTTGGCCGCCTGCCCCGTTTGGTTCTTTTGCCATCAGAATTATTGTCTAAAGGCAAAGAGAGAAGCCCAACGGAATTACTTTACCAAGTGGACCATCCCTGCCTTGCCGTATTGGTCCATTTGATTGACCTTTGTTGTTATTATTTATTTATTTTATTTTATTTTCAGTTGTTACAGACGGGATAGACATGACTGGGGGGAGGGAAGGAAACAAAGACAGCGGGGAAGAGGAATAGTGATGAAGGACAAAGAAAAGGGCAAAGAAAAGGGGGGGGGGCGCAAAAAAACCCCCATATTTTTATATATATATCACCTGGATCACCTGTTCAGAAAAAAAAGAGAAAACAAGCAAACAAAAGCAGCACTATAATAAACACAACGCGATACACTATATGTATAGCAGTAAATATTAAATATTGAATATTATTATGCAGCACGTAAGATTTACAGCGTGCAGTGTTCTTTGAGGTAGGAGCCAAAAAGGGTGTAGTTTGTGGGTGTGATCACCCGTGTGTACACCTGTGAGCATGGACGCGCTTGTATTTAAAAGGTTCCTTCATGTAATGATCTGCTAGAGGGTGTGGGGGGGCCACAGCCCCGTCCTCCAGGGCATGAAGCAGGTATGGAGGAGATCCAGGCCCCAGACATCCAGAGGCCCCCAGAACACAAGAGACCAAGGAAGACCAACAGAGGGGCAGCTGCACCACTGTCCCAGAAAGAGCTGAGGAGAGCCCCAGATGAGGGGTCACTCAGCAGCCGCGGAGCAGAAGCCAGGGGGGTTGCAGTGACGTGCCCGTGAGCTCCGCCGGCAGCCAGCTGTGCCTGAGTGACCGAGCCCCAGGCCGAGAGGCCGGGGGCACCCCACCTCCGAAGTGGCCCGAGCGAGCCCCAGGCTCCAGGCCCCGACAAGCAGCCACCAAGGAGTGAGCCGGTGTGTACCTGGACGCCCATCCCCGGACACAAAGAACCACCAACGCACCGATGTCTGAGGGTGTCTGCCACTGGCAGGGGAAGTGGTGGTAGGGGGAGATAGGCCTCCAAACCTTGTACGGCACAATCACACTCCCCAAGCGTACTCTATACTCCAGGTGTAGGTACCCTTGCCCCTGGAGGGGAAAACTGCACCCAGACCCAGGTAGTGTTACCCTCTTCCCTGGGGTGGAGAGAAGCAGACAGCCCCAACTCCACAGCAGCAGGGTTTTTTTTTTTATTATATTTTATGAAAAAAGCACAATAGCCACAACACTGGTCATTCCATTTTTTGTGAACAGCTCATCAACCTTCAATTTTTTAACCTCCCAGAGCAGAAAATGCTTAATTATACATAAACAACAAATATACATAAACAACAAAATACTCTATACTATTTATTCACAGCATGGAAATGTAAATAGGGAAAATACCTTTGTTGTGTGGACATGTGTTTGCTAAGTATACAAATAACTGCTACATAATTTTAAAAAGGCAAGTTTCTACCAGCATGATGACACTGCTTGCAGTTGTGTTATCACATCACTTATGATGTCAAGCTAGCCAACATGTGGTGCAAAAATAATACAATTCATTATCTCCAATCAGTCAAAGCCAAAAACCAGATGGAGTTAAAATAAGGACAGGGTTGCAAATAAAAGAGGACAATGAAAAGTCAGAGCTACAGCAGCCCGAAATCAAAACTATGACAGCATAGTAATGACTATCATAGAGGCTGCAGGTGGTCAGAGTTATAAAATAAGAGTATTAGCACAGAAGTTTAATGACCAGATATTCTTTTCTTTATTCTTTTTACAGATTCAAACCTTTGTATCTAACATTTCACCAAAGCCACTAAAAATAAACCAAAACATATATCAAGTAAAATATAATTAATCTGATAGCCTTGGTAATCTTCAAATGACAACAGAAATTGTAGGTTGCAGTTTGTAGTTTGCTTATTCAAACTGATCCAAAACTAGATAGTAGGTGACTCCTTTTCTGCAACAAACATAAAATAATGGCTAATATGTTGACCTTTCAACATGACAAGTAAAAGTTTTTGTTGTACTGACCTTTTACTTGCACGTCTAAAGACCTTGAAATGGCTTCTTGGAGGTCGGGGTCATTTGACAGGTATTCTTCCTCAAACAGGCCAAGATATGTACTGCAAAGCCAGAATGTTTTGTAAATTATTTAGTTAAATTACATATAAATGATGCTGACATAATTACATTATCACAATACATAGATTGGCCTCAGCATTATTAAAGTTGTGTGGGATCATCTTGACAGAGAACAGAACAAAAAGCCTGGAAAACTATTCCTGAACCATGCTTAAAGAAATTCAATAAAAAGAAGACATCACCATCAAGAAAGCTTGGTTAAGAGAGTTCAAGCTGTGTTGAAGACTAAAGTAGCTCATATCACATTTTTAATTTTAAGCTCATTAAAAATGTACAAGTTTTGTTCTACTCTAATATACTGCGCTTCCATGTCTGTTTGTAGACATAATTTTGTAGACTTCAGTAAATCACTGCGCTTCTTTCCTATTTTTCCAGCAAAATACAAAGAAAGGAGGGGTGGCTCATGACTTTTGCACAATATAGCTCAAAAGATTAAAAGATACAAACATGTACAAAACACATACCTGTAGGATGTGCTGGATAAACTTGGCTGGGTAGGTCCATTGGACACACTGGAGGTGTTACTAGAGAAGACACGTGTGTCACCAGTAACACTGGCAGAAGAACCCACTGATAAGCCAGGTGTGTTGTCACTGACAGTGGCAGTGGCAACACAACAGATGACCTCATCATCAACAGACATGGACTGTGTGTTAACAATGGGAATGGCTGAGGTAACGTCTTTAGAAATTTCACCTGTGAGAACACAAAGAACAGTAGTTTAACTTTTGAATAACATCAAATCACATATATAGCTTTTACTTTTCATGTATTTAGGGGTACATTTCTTTCTGCTCAAAATATTAAACTAAATTTAAATATGATTTTAACAAAGACTTGACACTTAACTAAAGACACAATGCCTAAGATGACTAAATAACTGACACTGAATCAACTTAATTTCCAGTTTATTTGGAGCTACTTTTAGATAGGAATATTTACCGCATTTGTCAGAATTCAACGTTTCTGTGAAATCCTGCCTGCTTGTATGGCTACTCTCTCCATCAGAATAAGTCTGTTTTAATTTACAGACAATGAAACATTTCATTATACTGACAAGAAAATGGCATAGTAAATATTAGTAATATGTTTATGTATTATGTATTAAAACATAATACAAGTGACAATGTTTAAGGGAGTTTAAAATCCATCTTTGCCTTTTTCACTCTCATTTTATGAACATACATACATTTGCTGAAATGCTCAGGATTACTTACTCATTCATTGTCCTCATATAAGCTTGTCGGTCTGACATAAATTGACTTCTGATGAAACAGTTTTTTCACAAGGTCTCCATTCAAAGTCTGTTTGGAAGTGAGTGATGGCTCAACTAGTTTGGTGTGGCATGCCAGCAAAATCTGTAGCCTAGGGGAGGAAGAAAACAGTGTATATGAAATTTTTGTTAAGGCTAACAGACTGCAATACAATACAGTACATTAAAAGGCTTAATTTTTGTTAACTCTAAAAGATATCAATCCAGTCATCTGATCAGTGCTCCCAGATCCTTTTTGGAAATACCCAAAGTTGACCTTTAATAGCATAATAATCTAAGTAACAAAAAAAAAATCTTTTTATAAATAAGGATCTAAAGCTTACCTGCAGTGTTAGCCCTGCGACAGACTGGCGACCTGTCCAGGGTGTACCCCGCCTTTCGGCGACCCTGAAAAGGATAAGCGGAAGCGAATGGATGGATGGAGCTTACCTGCATCCTTCAACAACTGGCTGGAAGACAGTCCTTATTGCCTGCATTACTTTGTCTGAGTACCAGTGCAGATTTTATATGTCCATTTTCAAAAAGCCAAGCTTTTTTGTTACGCCTTGGCACATGTGCAGTTAGATGGTCTGGTAAGAGAATCGCTTCTTTGGTGAAAGACTGAGCCACAGAATGTGACCTGCTTAGCTATATCCCTCACCAGACTCCTGTACTCCTTTTCCTGGTCATCCCAGATACACCCCATAATGGCCGTGTTGTCTGTAAACTTTTGAATATGGCATAATTCAGAGTTATAGCAGAAGTCAGAGGCGTACAGGGTACATAGACTGCAGGATAGATTCTGAGAAATGATGAATTGTCTGCGGATGAGGTATGAAGTGGTGGGTCTGAGCTCTGACCTCTGATGAGAGATAGAAAGGGGATTGTGTCTGCGTAGGTGAGTAAGTGTGCATGTGAAGGCAAAATGAGACATTCATGCAAATGAGTTATCTTCTGCAGTGTGGCCACTTCAGTTTCAAGTGAGCAATAGCCTCTTAGCACTTCATCTACATTTCCATATTTATTTCATTTAATAAGAATTTATAATTATTAAAATGAGATACTTTTGACCCTGGAAAACCCAAACCTTTAAAAGATACAGTACCTTTAACCTATCATTAAGTGGAACTTACCAAAAATCCAAGTGCTTTATTGTACTATTATGAGCGATTTTCATTGAATTAGATTAGGCCTAGTATGTCATAAATTTTATGACTCATCCTTTGTGAAAAAAAGTGATTTGAATTTGTAGCATGATGGAATCTGTAGTTTTTGGTCACAACATTGTATGATGAACTTGTGCAACATCTTAAATTGTAAAACCTGCTGTAGGGTCTGTAAATCAGCCTGACCTGCGTGTGTTGAAATCAAGCACAGTGAGGAATCATCCCTGCTTGTATAAATGGTTTATCACATGCTGTGGTATAAATGAAAGCAGCTGTGGTTAAATATTCTATATTAATCCTTTTGAAAATTCACTGTTGGACATGGTCAACATTTCTCTTAAAATCTTGCTTCAATGTGGTTAATGTCCATCAAAGTGGTCACTTACCACTTGGCTCCAGAAGCAATTCAATCTTCCTACACAGCTATAAAATGCTCAAATAAACCAACCACATATGGTTTTGGAGCCTGTATCCAGTTGACATATTTGGTGAGTATAGCTAAGTTCCTTCGTAGTTGTGTAGTAGTTAAGTTCTTTATCATTTTCATTTTGTGATGCACCCATGCATTCAATCAGAGAAGATTTTTAGAAAAATGTACTTCATCAGTGTGATATTCATAAATAATAGTACTGCTGGAGCTGAAGACTGAGCTTTTAATGAGCTCAGGAAAGAAACAGAAACAGACCAACACATTTAAAAAGTACATTAAAAAAGTCAAAGCTGAATTGATTACCCAAAGGGGATTAAAAGAGTAATGAAAAATTAAATTTGTGTGTTAGCAAAACAAACGCTTAAACTAAATGATTTCCTACATACGCTAATTAAAAATGCTTGTGCGGTCTGTATTTGTTGAAGTTGTCTGTTTTATCATGCCAAACGTATGGTGGTCCCGTCTTCAAGATCTCTGTGAAGGATTTTCCTGCTGATGCACTAAAGGAGCTAGTAAAAAGTTTCCTTAAACTCTGTTCTAAGTCCCCCGCATTGGCCAAGGCATTAGAAAATAAGAAGATTCTACAGCCCTGCCCAGCTCTCCTAGAGTAACTGCCTGTCTCCTGGTACCTCCTCCATCATGTTCTTTAGACTGTGCTGGGAGACAGAGTGAACCTTCTGGAAATGGCACATATTGAAGCGCCAGTCTGTTCTTTATAAACAGACCTTGGATTTAATCATTGTTAGAGTTTGTCTTTCACTTTAATGAAATCATAACTGGAGTGAGATTTCAATCAGACATACAAGTTGGAGGAGCCTCTTTAAACGCTTAGGTTTGAATGTAAGCGATGGAAGTCAAAATCCACAGACGGCATGTGAAAAAATGTATTTAAAGTGATATGACATGATTTATGATTTAAAGTTGATATGACGTTTTGAAAATATGAAGCTTTTGCAGATCAAAGCAAATGTCCAACAGAATTACATTTTGTATGAAAATTAGTTCAGAGGGCTATATAACTCATTTATTTGATCATATGTGTTCTAACATCTGGTAACCATATAGGATTTCTTATTTTCTCCACAGTCAGTGAATGAAACACCCCTATCCTGTTTTGAACAGTGAAAAAGTCCAGCAGATCTCCTTATATTTAACCCAGTGACAAGCATGCATCCAAAGGCTGCCAACCTTCTTGGTAATAGCCTTGTTTGTTTATGGTAATTAAAATAATGCCTTAGAATTAATGTACAAATAAATTTTAATTTGCTCATTACCCCCTGCACCATTTAGATGAAAATGATCATAAAATAGCTACAGAGGCCAAGATTTTCTTTGACCTTTTGAGCAGTTATTTCAGCTAAAGTCTGCCAAAAACGTCCCATAACTTGGCAATGAAACGTTGACTCTGTGGGGAGCAGGCCACTAGCAGGTACTGTCATGTGTTGTGTGGTTTAATACTGTGTTCATTAGCACAGAGAGCTGTTAGGATGCCAGATTTCACACAGGGGACACCCCTGTGTGAATCTTTTTGCAGCCTACAGCAGCAACTGAGGTCATCCACTCTGTCAGCACAATAGTATCTCCCTTCAAAAAAGCTAAATAGAATCATTTCCAAAGAGTGCATGTACGTTAGAAGATTGTTCTGCTGTGCAGTGAGTGTTGTCAGCCTACATTTCCCTCTTCATGTAATATGATATGAAAACTATTATGGGTAGGCCAGAGAGCCAAGAAGTTTGCTATGCTTTATGCTTTTATACTGTTGTCTTTCTCCTTTCCTTTGCTCCCCTTTTCCCACCATGCACAATAGCATAACTGTATTCAGATGGAGTAGCTGGGTTCAGGATGCTTTTCAGACTACAATGGGCAAGTTCAAAATGGAGAATTCACAAGAGACAAAAGGCAAAAGGCTTCAGAGATGCAGCAGAGGAAGACAGAGCAGCGGGAGTCCTACATTCTCACTGTTTTTTTCTTGCTGCCTGGCAAAAGACAGTCCTCAAAGGACAGAATGAAAAAACATATCATTATTATCATTATTATAGGAATGCAATATTAGAATAAAATAATGTGTGTGTGTGTGTGTGTGTGTGTGTGTGTGTGTGTGTTTATAAATTGTTTTTAATACTTATATATATAAGCATTTATAAAAGTCACAATCACACACATATTATTATATTTTCAACATTTTGGGGGATCATTTTGCCAAATGCTACTGCTCAAATAGATGTTGAACTGTAATGTTATGATGAAGAATGGAGGTCTAAATTTTTTTTTTCTGTAACTAATAAAAACCACTAATTATCTACTTAACATGTGTACATCCTTCTCATAGTATAGTCTAAATGCGTGGTACAAAGTTTTGGAGCTGTGTGTTCAGCATGTTCTTTAAGTAATGATCAAACTGAGCTTGGCCAGACTTACAAACAGTGTAACTCCTGCCAATTTAAAAACTAAAGCAGGGATATATACTAAATTCAAACACTGTTTCACTGTGTTTGGTGGTGCAGAAATATTAAAACATTTGGAGAAGTGCCCAATGTAACATGAGAAGTTAATCTCATTCTGCTACACCTAAAGTTACTACTTGGTTTGTATTCACAAGAACACACTTATGATAACATTTTTAAAATATATTTTAAAAACTTCTATTTTTAAATATGATAACAAGATTGTTTGGGGTAGGAACAAAAAAGATAAATGATAAATAAAATAA
This sequence comes from Haplochromis burtoni, assembly GCF_018398535.1. Lineage (NCBI taxonomy): Eukaryota > Metazoa > Chordata > Actinopteri > Cichliformes > Cichlidae > Haplochromis > Haplochromis burtoni. Next base: position 227,080 of record NW_024582888.1, on the reverse strand, counting down.
AAATCCAAGACAAACGATGTCAAACCTTTCAGGAATGTTTGTTTTTGTTGTGCTGTATTTTACATTCATTTATTTATTTATTTATTTTATGCTGGAATATGGATTGCCTTTCAAGACAGCTGCCAATGTTGCAAGTTATAGATATCCCAGCATATTAACTCCAAGCCCAAAAGACCACGCAATGCTCGGTGAAACTGCAAAAAACTTAAGAGCTACATCTCAGACTTTACAGGCATCAGTTGACATGTTAAATGTTAAAGTTCATGACAGTGCAATTACAAAAGAACTGAACAAATATGGATCGTTTTGAAAGGTTACCAGGAGAAACCCTCTTCTCTCTAAAAAGAATATGACAGCACAGCTTAAGGCTGCACATTTTTTTCTGAACCAACCACAAGACTTCTAGAACAGACCAAAGTGGAGGCATTTCGCAATAATGCACAGCACCTTATTTTGTGAATACCAGACAGGATATTAGCACAAATACCTCATACCAAAAGACTTAGTTGTGAAGGAGTGGTGATTTGGCCTTATTATGCTATCACAGTACCAGAGGACCTTGCAGTCACTCGGTCAACCATGAACTGCTCTACATACCAAAGTATTGTAGAGCCAAAAGAGAGGCCATCAGTCCAACAGCTAAATCTTTGTGAAAACTGGATCATTTAAGCAGATAATGATCCCAAGCACATCAGGAAATCTATGACAAAATGTCTGAAAAGGAAAAGAATCAAGACATTGCAATGGTTCAGTCAAGGCAAAGACTTTAACGCAATTGAAATGTTGTGGTGGGACGTTATAAAGCTGTGTAGAAATGAAGGCCCACAAGTGAGCCAAAATTCCTCCACAACAATGTGAACGGATGAAGTCATTGAGACAACATTTATCACTCTTATTGCTCCTTAAGGTGATTCTACAAGCCAGTGATTACTGGGTTTTTCCACACTCCTTTTGCATGCTGCATGCTGTCCGGCATGACAGAAACAGCAACTCAGGTAAAAGCAGAGGAGGGGGGCTATGTGTTTACGTGCATAACGAGTGGTGATGTAACAGCAGGATCATTCACACGCACTGTTCTCCTGATTTGGAGGTTCTGGCAGTCTCGTGCAGACCTTTTTACATCCCGAGGGAGTTTACAGTAGTTATTGTGATAGCTGTTTATATACCGCCGGATGCTAACGTTAGCACAGCTCTCAGCCTCTTGCTCAACACCATAAACAAACAACAGCTTGCCCACCCCGATGGGGTTTTTATTGTCGCCGGCGACTTTAACAAAGCGTGCCTAAAGACTGTGCTTCCTAAATTTGTCCAATTTGTGGACTTTGCTATGAGAGGAGAACACACTTTGGACCATGTCTATTCAAACATGTCTATTCAAACATCAGGCATGCTTTCAGAGCGACACCCCTCCCCCACCTGGCTGGATCTGACCACCTCTGCATGTCCCTCACCCCCACCTACACCCCCCTGCTGAGAAAAACAAAGCCCCAGACAAAGACAATACAAACCTGGCCTGAAGGAGCCCTCTCTCAACTGCAGGACTACTTCTCAACAACTGTATGGGATTTATTCTCCAGCCACAACCTCCAGGAGTACACGAACACTGTACTCTCGTAAATCAGGAACTGTGTTGACAATGTCACCGTCAACAAAAGGGTCAGGGTGTTTCCAAATCAAAAACCCTGGATGAATAGCGAAGTGCAATCCCTCCTAAAAAGCCGCAACACTGCCTTCAAGTCAGGGGACAGGGCTGCGTATAGGGCGGCCAGGGCAGACCTGAGTAGAGGCATCAGGAAAGCTAAGGCTGCCTATAGGAGGAGGATTGAAGATCACTTTGCTGACAACGACCCCAGAAAAATGTGGCAGGGGATCAATCACATTACCAACTACAGAAGCAATAACCAGGCAACATCTAGGACTGATGCCTCACTGGCTGAGGATCTAAACCGTTTCTTCGCCCGCTTTGAGACGACCAAGGCCCTCAGCTGCCACACCACTTCCACC
>NW_024582888.1:167792-214960 GCF_018398535.1 Haplochromis burtoni | reverse complement strand
CTATTCTATTCTATTCTATTCTATTCTATTCTATCTTGGTTTTAGTAGAATAAATACAAATTACACAGTGTAATATGTCATATACTGTGTTGCTGTTCATTTGAAGTTGTATTTAATTAATTTCTGTTAAGTACCAGAATATTCTTATGGACTACCTAAAACCTTAGACTTGACAGAAGTATTTTTATTTTTTTTATCTGAATGCATTGTTAAGAAAAATATCATGGTTAGTGTTCACTAAATAGAAAACAGATTGATTCCTCTTTGATATGCCCTAGAATTATTTTGGGTTTGATACAGTTCAGGATATCTTTTTAATACCAAGAAAATAACTTGGGGGATAACAGTATCTACCTGATTCAGCTCTACCTGATAGAATTTATCTCTAACTTGATGAAATAATGTAACATTCTCATCCTCCGCCTGTACCCAAACAACCAATAGAAACCAGCATAACCAATCAAGACAATCTCCAGTGTGTTTATTGGTTTTCAGTGCAACTTCAAAATTCTACTTATAGGCTTAAAAGATCTGATAGTTTGACTCCTCAGAATGTTTCTGGTCTGCTTCCTGACTACTTACTTACTGCTTACCATCAAGTGGAGGTTTTATAACTATATAACTCAACTGTATCAGATCCTAAGTGTCAGTATTGTTTTTAGTTGCATTTAATTGAATATATTCTCTTGATACTTGCTGTCATATGTACTTTAATGTAACACACGTTGAGCTTCGCTCTAATGAATTGTGGTATAGAAGTAAAATTGTCTAGAAAAAGCATCGAGCTAACTTAATGAAAGCTATTAATGCTATTAAAGATGTAAGGGTAAAGTCAGAATATCTGCTTGACAAAACAGGGCCAGTATCATTAAATTTAGAGGCATACAATTTTTAAATTGTGGAAAATATTGTACAGGACACTGTCCTACATTAAATTGCTATCTTGTTAAAAATTATGTTTTCCATGACTAAGTAATATATGAATTACAGACTTTTTCAAGTTTTACATGGGTCTACACATGTTTTAGCAACAAGAGTAGCAAATATCATATGGATATTTAAAAGATTTTATTTATTTGTTTATTTATTGTTTGTTTTTTTTTACATACAATGGACATGGTGAAAATAAAAGGGAGACTTAAAATTAATTTTCTTAATTTTTCAACTTTAGCAACATTTTATTTAATGACCAGATTTGTATGGTACATATCTTAGTTTTAATAAGCAAATAACTTGCTTTATTAGTAAAGAAACTATTGAAGTTGGTTCAATTTTTTTTGATTCTCAGAACTTCCTCAGGTAAGTAAATGGCCTGTATTTATATAGCGCTTTACTAGTCCCTAAGGACCCCAAAGCGCTTTACACATCCAGTCATCCACACATACATGATAGCAGCTACATTGTAGCCACAGCCGCCCTGGGGCGAACTGACAGAGGCGAGGCTGCCGGACACTGGCGCCTCCGGGCCCTCTGACCACAGCCTCCCATAAAGGTAATATAAGGCTGTGAGCTCTTCAGTGGCGCTCTGTCAGGACAAGCAAGGCAAGCAGTGCTTGGTTTGTCAAATCTAAAAATAGACATAAATGTATCAAAGTACAGCGATCTCACTCCTTTCAACACAGACAGCGCTATCATGAAGCTCCTCACCTGTCAATTTGTATGTGCATCCAGCCTTTACGTTACAGCCATCTTCTGACTGGAGCTGGGTGAGCCCAGAGGCCAGCGGCGTTATTCTGGTGTTTTGCACACGTGCATTGCTGATAAAACTCTGGCCTTTGACAGCAAAATGAGGAGAGACCACAGCACAAGGCAAGCTGCCGCTGGCTCACTTTTCACTGTTCTGACATCCAAATTGTGGGGCATACACAATGACAACATTCAAAATCACCCCTAACTTCCCTTTGAAGCTCTGGTGAGCCTGCCCGACACCCTCTTCATCTGCACAACACTATTCATATGCTCTTACTTCAACATCATGCCAGTACATTTCTTTTCCTACTGTATCCATATCATAGCAGAGCAGCCTGAATCCACCTCCAGTGCTCCTGGTCTTGATTCCCTTCCTCCTTCTCACACAATATATCTACCTTCCTTCTCTCCATCATATCACACCAAATGCACTTCCTGACTCAACCCTCCCCATTTATTGAGGCTTTCGACTCTATAAGAAGACTGGCTTGTGCCTCACTGTGTCTGAGTTCTACAGTGAGGTTTTTTGAGATCACAGGAGGCCGACCAATCAATATTAAGGATAGTTTATATCCAGATATGATGTTCTAGATATTTAATTAAATCCTTATCTATCATACATTATCGTTACCAATATAGAAGAATACTCCTAAGTTGTGGTTGGTTCTGCAGCATCAAAACATGCATAAAGATACAAAAAGTGTCATAAAGAACTATTTTCAGACACAAGCTAAACAAGGACCCCCAGAGCACTGATCTCAACATCAAGCTGTCTGTCTGAGGCTGTATCCCAGATCAGGGTCTGCAGCCTTAAAGGCCGCATTTTAAGGCCGATTACGTCACAGCGACGCGACGAAGGCTGTCCCAATTCGAAGGCTGCTCAAAATGCGGCCCTCAAATGCGTCCTTCATTTCCCTGAATTTTAAGGATGTGGCGGTGTAGACTTCGTGGCCCAACATATCCCAGAATGCATAGCGCGGCGGTGGGTGTGGATAATTTTGCCGAAAAAAAACGGCGGATGAGGGGCGGGCGAAGAGTAAACTTTAAGTAAGTACTGAATATTATGTCACTTATTTATGTGCAAATGTTTAATAACGAAGAACATTAAAACATTACTGTTGGCCACATGTCGGCAAAGTTATGTGACATTAGTGACGTTTGTACTAACTTGGTTTTAAAGCCTTTACTTTAAAATATACGCCGTTCAATAGTTGAGCTTAATCTTACAGAGAATGATCAAAGCTCATGTAGAAAGAAACAAACAAATGAACAAAAGATTTTCTCCTTCATTTCTGTCAAACAAAGCTGTATGAAACGTTTCCAGCTGTTAGTATCATGGTTGCTAGGCAACGACGGAGGCTACACTGTCCCATATCACAAGCCTCGCACTTCCGGCCTCAGCGGTCTTTGAGTACGCGGCCCTTGAGGACCATTAAGGCTGCGTACTTAAGGCTGCAGACCCTGAATTGGGATACAGCCTGAGATTGCATGATGAAAGACAAGACAGCTAGACATCTTAAATCCACAGATGAACTCTCCAAGAAGACTACAACAACCGAACAGCCAGGTACCTTGAAAACTCTTTGTAGGTATGCCAACAAAAAAGGAGCAAGATGAGAAATTCTTGGAATTTTAATGCATTTCACAGCAAAAAAGAAAAAAGAAAAAAAAGGACTCCTGTGTGGCTTCATAGCTGTCATATAATCCAAAGTCACTTAAAGATTATGCATGAATGATTAACCTTCATATGGTTTAAACATTTTAAAAATCTCTAAATTGATTTAATTGAAATTCAAAGCCCTTTATTTGATATGTTGAATCATTAAAATGTATAAAGCAAGGCAAGGTTGGAGCAGGCTAACAAGTTGTGTTACACTGTCATACCTTCTACTCAATAGGTAAGCCAAAACCCAGAGGTGCTCGAGATTGCCAGTGTAACATCCTACGTTTACAGCATCAGCTGGAGATCAGATAAATCAATCTTTTTTTTATCTTTTTTTCTTTTGAGGCTGTGTGTAGTTTTCTTTAGAATACACTTTGGTGTCATGGTCCTGGGTCGTTAGACCCAGTGTTTTGTGTTTGGTATTAGTATTGCCTTATGTTTTGGGTTAATTCTTGTTTTTTTAGCTCCTTGGGTTTTGGTTCTTGTGTTTAGTGTTTCCGTTATCCCTACCTGTGTCCTCTCCCGGTGTTCTGTTCGTGTCTCTGAGTTTGTGTTTGTAAAACAGTCTGTGAATTTCCTGTTTTACTTTGAAGGTCTGTGTCTCATTATGCCCATTAGTTTCAGCTGTGTGTCATCCCGTGCATCACAGCAAGTGCCTGCATTTTGGATCCTTCTTCACAACACCACACGACTGCTGCCCCAGCCGTGACACTCCGCTGTTGATCAGCGTGTATAACCTTATAAATTCCCACAGATCAGATATAAACTTGCATGTGTAGTTCTCTGTTAGATAGATCAGGACAGACATTGTACATACAAGTGCTAATGACTGGACAGACAGTCAGAAGCACTATTACAGAAGCCCAGACAATTTTATGTTGATGTATGTTCATTAAGATTTGGATTTAGTTCTGATCCTTGTTTGAATTAGAGTCAACTTATTGCCTCTGTGTTTCTTGTTTCCTCCTCCTGTCACTTCCCATATGTTAAGTTTATTATTAAGTTGGTTAATTTCATTATTATTATTATTAATAAATCCTAAGTCTCCATTTTACCTGTCCCCCGTGTTTCACATTTGCACAAGTTAGGGTAATTAGACATAAAGAAGAAAAAGGGCTTGTAATTGTAAAAACAGTTTGTTACAGAAATGAAAGAAGTACTTATGAGTGCTTAAGAGCTGATGAATGGAGAAAATTAGAGAGAGAGAGAGAGAGGAGGGCAGAGGAGGAAAGTTAGTCAGGAAGTGCAGAAGATTAGTATGGAGGATGTGAAAGCAGTTATGAAGAGGGTGAAGAGTGGAAAGGCAGTTGGTCCAGATGGCATGTCTGTGGAGGAATGAAGATATTTAGGAGAGAGGGCAGTGGACCTTTGACCAGATTGCTTAAAACTATCTTAGAGAGTGAGAGGATGCCTGAGGAATTGAGAGGAAGTGTACTGGCACAGATTTTCAAGAACAAGGGTAATGTGCAGTGCTGGAGTAACTACAGAGGGATGAAGTTGATGAGCCATGCCATGATTTTCACTGAAAGTGACCAGGATGGGCAGGATTAGAAATGAGTATCAGAGGAACTGTTCAGGCTGAGTGGTCTAGAGACAAAGTTAGAGAGGCAAGATTGAGAGAGTTTGGACACGTGCAGAGTGGAGGAGGGATAGTGGATTTATTAAACAAGAGATATTAAAAATCTAGCTGCCAGGCAAGAGGAATACCTCAGAGGAGGTTTGTGGATGTGGCAAAGGAGGGCAATAGAGGGTTACAGCAACAGAAGAGGATGCTAGGGGAAGGATGTGATGAAGGCAGATGACCTGCTGTGAAGGGGGCAGCCAAAGGAAGAAGTTTTGAATTTAAACATCCTACAATGAGGACATTTTTTGGTCTACGGAAGTGTTGAAAGGTGCTTTATAGGTTCATCATGCCAGAATAAGTGTAGTCTTTACACTTTCAAACAGAACAAAAAAAGTACATATTTCTTGATAAGCCCAGCAAAACTAACTGATCACCAGAGTCAATGACCAACGGGGTATTTTATTTCAAACATCGACCAGACTCTCTAAACTGTTCCTGTGTCTGGCTTCTTGCCCTCTTTACCTGCACTTTGCAGCTTGATGCCTCTATAACAGATTGTTCCTTTAATGGTTAGTATAAGCAACACCAGGCAGACAACCGCTTCCATTCATGAAGGATGTCCTGTCATGAATAACCAGCTAATCCTCAGAAGTTATGAAATTGGTAGCGTCTTTATACCTGACCAAAAAAGTATACCATTGTTGTCTTTTTTTTTTTTAATTTCTGAATTAAAAAAATAGAACATGGTTGACTTGTAGGGTCTTTTCTTAACTGTGTAATGTGCACAGAGATAACTTGTGAATTAATTGAATATAAATAAAACGGAAAAAAAATCATGTGGACAAGATGAACGTTTTTAGATGCTTTTTTTTCATTACAACTCTTTCATACTCAATATTACATTTACAAAAAAGTAAATCTAAAAGCCAAATTTGGGTCTATGTCTGAAAGTATTTTTAAACAATAATTTTAGCTGTTCAGCTTCAAGTACATGGAGGATCGTTTTGGAAGTGCCTTTTAGGTGAATTGCAGCCACTTTCAATACAGTTGGAAGTGAACAGACTCTAAATGAAGCAATGCTGTAGAGAATCTCCTAATTTCTCCTCCCAGTCTTTCTTGCTGCAATGTTGAAACCACTCACAGACCATGCTTTAATGGGTAAATGCATCAGACAAGTCAGAAAAATATTAAAATGATGACTTCCACAGGCACTGTTATTGCCTAGTCGAAAATTTATTGTGCAAATGGGAATTTTCATCAAGTGGCCTCAGTGTTTCTAAAATTCATTCAATCATTACTGCAACCGTGCCGTTGAAGCATTTACTTCTCACTGTGAAAGCTTAACTTCTACAAGTATGAGATATGGGCAGCCACATGTAACTCAGTGGCTGCCACGGGCCCAGCACTGGCAGCAGCAGGCTGATAAAGCATTTCCAAATGAAGTCAAATATCCTCCCTCGTGGAACTTGCTTTCTCTTAACACGCATTCAATTGGCTGAAAATGTAGACTGCTTTAAAGACATAAAACACATCAAGTGTTTCTAATGTTTTTATTCATCATTCTTTCAGCATTGAGGATTTAACTGGTCTGATGCCCAGGTTTAGCTTCTCTCTTAATACAGAGACTTGGGCGCAGCTTCATCCCCTTAATATAGCCAAGTGCTCCTGATATCAATATCTTTGGAGTCATTTGAGTCCCGCTTTAATCCTTCTGCAACACACCTTTGAGTTTCGACCGGTTCCATGAAAAACAGTAGGACAAATGCATAATAGTGTGCCTGGGGCTCAGTTGTGACCCATACACCCCCTACTAAGTCAAGCTGAGTGGTTAATTACAGTATCTGTGTGCTGCTCAGACACTGTGGCTGCCTACTGGGGGGTGCATGTCACCATAATTGAGGTATTACAAATTGTTTCATTTGAAGTGATTCTCCTGGTCAAAATAGGCAATTTAGGAATGGTCTAAATGAAGATGTCCTCAGTGAGATGGGCTGCATGGGACTGGGTACATGTCTTTGCATTTTTACACCAACAAGTAATTATTCTGAACGTTTGTCTTTGTATGGAGCAGCAGCAGACAATGATTCTAATTGAATCTTTGGAAGATTTATTCGCTGTTGTCATTTACACAACTGTTCAGAGGCTCAACAAACTCAAAGTTTTTCCAGATGCGCTGCCTTCGGCAGATATTATGAGTATCACTTTGAGACTGCCTTCGAAATCAGGACATCCGACAGAGTTGCGGCAACCAACCTCCAATCGGGGGGCAAATTCAAAAACGCAGATTGCGATGGTTTGGCCATGTGTGTGGAATGGATGTGAGCAGACTACCACATCAACTCCTCTGACATAAATGACCCACCCATTGGAGAATCCACCGAACGGAGAAAACATGGCTAAAACAGGTCGACGATGACATTAGAGATCGCAGAATAAATCTCGACGAGGCCAATTGCCAACGATCGCCATGCATGGAAACGAGTTGTGAAGGAAATTCGACAGCCATTGGCACCCACAGCAGCGTACGGGTTTAGGAGTCGATCCAAACCCAACACCAGCTAGGGATCAAAGAAGAAGTTTTCGAGACTCAATTCAACACTGGGGAGAAGCCAGTTTGCTAGTCATTGCTGTTTTGAGTCTTCTAGGATAGATCCCAAGGTTTGCACACCTTGATTTAGGTACACTGTTCCAAAAAATAGTAATGTCAAAGTATCTTACTGTATATTTTACAGTTTTGTACTGTCTTTCTAGAATATCATTAATTTACATAAGTAGACTGTGATTTTACATGTCAAAGGTAAAATAACATAACATCACTGTAAATATAGTAAAACACAATTTACTTGTTTTTTAAATATATATTTTTGTACATATGCATATTCAGATTGTAAAAATACATTCAGAAATGTATCATCATTTCACAAATATTTGTCTGTTATGTGAGAGAATGATCTGTTAAATTAAAATGTAATACTATGGAAAAATATATAAAATGATCGAAAATTAATGAGAATAATCAATAATAAATAAAATTAATGAGAATAATCAATAATTAAATTAAATTATTTGAATTATAATTGTGCTGAAAATGTCATGTCATCTAGGTCTGATTCAATAATTCAGAGGTAACAAGTGAAAATATAATTAATAGGAATAAAAACTAAAAAGAAACAACATATAAAACATTGCACAGCCACGCTGTGCTAATTATATATTAAAAAAAATAAATGTAGAGGTAGGAATTGCAATTAATATAAATCTCAAAGTATTCCCAACATTCCTGAACACCTGGGGTGAGGGTGTGGCCATGAAAACAATGTGACATGCCATTGGATGTTGGGACACATAATAACATGACGCTAAGCATCGGCCAATGAATGTGAACTAACAACCACAAGCTCGCAGGTATGGCTGCACTGTAGGAAAACATCCTAATATGAAAGTATTTTACTGCATTTTACAGTTTTGTTCTTCTAGAATATCATTAACTTAAAGTTACATAAATAGACTGATTTCACATTTCAAATGTAAATTAACGTTAAATCACTGCAATGTAATAAAACATAATTTTCATGATTATTAAATGTATCTGTCTGAACATATGCATATTTAGATTGTTAAAATACATTCACAAATGTATCATGATTGAAAGATCAAACTGATGAATTCAAATGTAATGCTATGGAAAAGTATATAACATGATTCCTATAAGCTTGTGTTACATCACATAAATATTATTATCATTGCTATTTAGGGCGATCGTGGCTCAAGAGTTGGCAGTTCGCCTTGTGATCCGAAGGTTGCCAGTTTGAGCCCCGGCTCGGACGCTCTCGGTATTGTGTCCGTGGTCAAGACTCTTCACCTGCCGCCTACTGGTGATGACCAGAGGGGCCAATGGTGCGATATGGCAGCCTCGCCTCTGTCCCAGGGCATGCAATCCATTATTATTTAAACCAACTGTTAACTGTATATTTCTGTACATTTACGTACTATGATTCATATTGCCACATTCATTGACCTTGTTTATAGGTAATTTCATTGTTTGATCATGTTAAAATGTTCCTAATTTGATGTCTAAAAGCACTTGGAAAAGGAAGAATCCCATGTAAAATTAGCGCAACAAACTGTATTGTCATTACTGGAAATAACCGTATTTTTATGAGGAAGTTATTTTCTGTTATTTTACGGTAGTATTTTGGCGCCCCAGCTGCTGGAATATTACTGTTTTTTTAAGATGTTTTTTTGTAACAGTGCAGTTCATCTATCTTGCTGCCAGATCCTTCATGCTCTCTCACTCTGGATGGACAGCTTCATTGAACTGCCGTCTTCAGCTTCTCCTGATAGATGTTCATGGGTTTTTTGGGGGGTATGAGCTACTCAAGAACAAACACAGACTTGCCCTGAAGCCACTCCTGTCTATTGGCAATAGGATTCAGGTTATTGTTATGCCAAAAGGTATGGCATTTCCCCTTTTAGAATGGCAAAACATTTATATCACCCATATAGCCATGCAATGTCATATACAGACACCTAATCACAACCAGAGATGGGCAGTAACGTGTTACTTGTAACGCGTTACTGTAATCTGATTACTTTTTTCAAGTAACGAGTAAAGTAAGGGATTACTATTGCAAAAACAGTAATTAGATTACCGTTACTTTCCCGTAGGAACGCTGCGTTACTGCGTTACTAAAACCGTGATTTTTTGTGAGAATGTCTCACAACAGTGACGTAAGCGAATGCGCCGTTAGTGACAACAGCTGTGTGCAGATCAACAATGGATCACATATCGATTGTGGGAGAGAGTATGAGCGTGCAGCGTTTAAAGCGTGGAAGTACTGACCTTACTTTGAGTCAGACTGGTTGACAAAGATCCTGTGTCATCGGCAATCATTTGTAATGATTGCTGCAAATGAGTTGAGTACGTGGGTTGGGCTCATGAAAAACTTGCTGAGTCTTCTCTGCCAAAGCCAAACAGCTTAATTTGCTAATGACACTTGTTTTGAGCTTCTGGTGTTCCCGGTGCTGACAGTCAGGTTCCTGAATGGTGCCTGATTTGCAGCACCTGTGATCTGGATAGGGCCCATTATACAGGGCAAATTCAAGGTTGTGTTCTGAAAAACCAAGTTGCAGCTTTATTTGGAGTGAACCCTAGTAGCCTACCATCTCCAAATTGAGGGTCAATTTCCACATAACGGGGATGTCAGAGACAGGCTGTGAAGTGCAGAAAAACACTTCAAGAAGACAGTTTCCTCACTCTCTCTGCCCTTAGGCTCATAGTCAGTCTTCTACAGATTTGCAGGATGATCTGAAAAAGACTGCAGACAGCTAAACTCAAGTCTCAGCCAATTGCCAGCGACTGCTATAAAAGTGAACTGTGTCCCAGCTCTCAGATGGTTTTCTTTTTGATATTTTGCTATATCGCATCCCTTAATTCTGACCAGTATACTCATCTATGCTGTTGACAAGCAACCCCCTCACATTATGCAACCACCTCCATGTTTACTCTATGTTTTGGATATATGGCAATTTTTTTCCCTACTGCTTTCCATTATTCATAAAGTGTTGCTTACCAAACTCTAAACTACTAACCCACTGGTGGCTCTATTAGAACCCCATTTGTTTCTTGGTCAACTCAGGACTCAATTGGGCTCTAAATGACCACAATTTGAACGTCAGTGTATGGTCTTTTCGAAAGATATACCTTGGTTTTGGACAGTTACTAAAGATGCAAAAAATATTTTAAAAAACCCACCATTTTACTTCAGAATAAGGACTTAGAAATTAATAAAAAATAAAATGGTTTAAATAGTAGATAGACTTTGTGGCCTACTTTAGAAAATTACCATATAATTCTTCTTCTGAAATTTTCATAAAATCTATTTAAAGATATGAAAAAAGTAATTAAAGCAATAAGCTATGAAATCCTTTTTAACTTAAAAAGCTTTAGGCTCTTAAACATCACTTTAACATTTGCACCTAATACACACATTTTTAATCCGAACTGATAAGCAATATGTAGGGCATTTATACCATTTAAAGGATACTTCAAATGCATAATATATAAAGACATAGTCAATTTAGTATGGAAAAACTACAGCATGGCACATGTATTTGATGCTTCTTGAAGCATTGCCCATATTTCTAAAAGCTGCTTTTTATTACCATCAGTCTTCCCTGTAGGGAGCAGGCAACAGAAGGAGAACACAATTATCCAAATGTGTACACTCACATTGCCTAAGCGCAGCAGAATATATTACACAGACATGTGGTGGAAAAAGATCACCCCTGCGCTGTGTGTGAGCTGCATACGTTTGTATCCCACCTGAGATATGGGAGTCTCCAATTGTTATTCTGCACTAGTTGCTGTGTGCCTAACATGTGCTGCACCTTTCCCAAGTGTATATATATCCACTGGTGAGTTTCGCGTGGATTCTTCAGTGATCAGTATCCCATCGGGACTCCATGACATGACCTCCAAATGGAACATTCTGCACATTCTCGCAGTGCACCTGTTCTCAAAAACCTCATCGTAGCTCAATAGCCAGCATTAGACACAAATGCAGAGTATGAGCATGCATACATTTTCAACAATATATACTGCATAACGATTTAGTTATGACATCCATGTGAGAGAACAAGTGGGGGACATAACTTCATAACTCTACTTTGGAGTAAACGGAGCAAGTTATTTGTTCTCCTGGCTTGTTTAAGGCCTCTTTCTTGTCAAAAACTGCCGCCTGAAATCCAAACTAGATTGTATGAATTCAGGTAATTCTAGTAGTGACTGATGTAGTCTCAAGCTGAGACGAAAAAGAGGGTACACAGCTCTGATAACCTCACTTGTTTCTAACTTCTCACTTCCAGATTGAGCTCAGCTGCAAACTTCTAGCTTTCACCCCTAAACCACATAAAAATGTATCTGATTCTGTGCAGTTCCCACTGGAGCCACAAACTCCCCTTTGATCATCCCCTCTTTGATTTCTGACATCCAATGCATTTTTTAAAGTCTGTAACACTTAAATCAGCTGCAAAGATTTCCCAACTTACTCATTTCCTGACACTTATAATTTTTCTGCCCACACTGTCTGGTTTCAGCTTCACAGAAAATAACGTTAATACAGTGATATTTTTTAGCAAACATCTAGATGAAATGCCATCATTAATCGTGGAGCTCACTTATTCCTGCTGACAGCAGCATGAAATATATCTGACTCAAAGTAACAAAGTAACATAAGTGTTCACATTAATGTTACATGCACAGCCACCTGAGCAATGGAGCAAATGTATCCGCACAGGGAAAGCAAAGGGTTTTAGTGGCTCAAATTTCACTTCCAGATCTCAGTAGCAATGATAGTGAGATTTGGTATGTTTAGTAGAAACTATTTTTTTTAGAACATGGGAAAAAAGCAGTTTGCTAAAGTGTAATAACTGATAGAGAAAATTTTTTTATTCCCAGATCGTATGATTTCTTTTTAAATAATTTTTTTGCTTAACTAAAAGAAACAAAAAACAACTGATGCCAGCTATCCACTTGCCCAGGAGATGGCAGAGTGATAGAAACCGAAACACTAAAAAGACAGAGAGAAGAGAAAATATGAGCAAAAATGTTTATGGCATAGATGCACACTGCAAAAAACTGAAATAGAACAAATGCCCTCTGCATCACACACCGCCTCTCAGCAAGTAGTGTTTTCTCTCTCGCTCACTCTCACTGTCTCTCATTATCCCTGTTACACACAGGGATAATGAGGATTCCACTGTTATTACACATAACAGTGGAATCAAGTGAACAGGGGAAGGGTTTGCAGCTTCCAACCATCCTCTGTTATGTCTGCCTTTACATCATTTTAATTTAATCACTACACCCTGTAATCTGTATATAAAACTGCTTCCTAATCATCCTTTGTCCTCATCTTCAAGTCTCTACATGCCAGGTTCCTGCTCCAGTTCCACCCCTGCTCACCAAGTTTAAGTGTTATCACCCACTGTCCTCTAGTTTGTCCCAGAATCTCTGCCTCCTCATTCTTTGACTAAATTCCCTCCAAAACCTAATTTGTTGGGGAAAATTTTGATTATTTAGCTTTGCTTCTAGACTCCACTGTTCTCCTTCACCATATAAAAAGAAAACTGGACTTTAGCAACAGACTCAAGGTACGTACCAGTTTAGTTCAGTGTGTGAACAGACACCTGCCCACCACATGGCCAGAATACAGCAGCCTGGGTTCGAGTCTGACCTGTAGCTCTTTGCTGCATGTGTTCCCCTCTCTTCCTCTGTGAGTTTTCGCCATCTCTATGTTTGAAAAAAGAATGCATCTGTATATAATATAATACAGAGGACTTGCTGCAAACAAGCTAACAGAGTGGGGGCTGTGAACTTACCAGTTAATACAGAAAAGCTTACTTAAGCTTATATGATTTTATACAGTCCCTTTACAAGATCACATTTTCTACATTTCATTCACACGATGTATGTACATTTAAGAAATGTGTGATGTACATGAAGATAATAGTAATTATTTGACTCTTTACATTATTTCAAACCAAGGTATGCCAAGCTTCAGTGCTTTTGTGGACCTTTTATTAACCTCAACTGCAAGTAATTTAAAGCAGGCATGATGATCTATGGAAGTGTTCCTAAGTCAATGCAATGACACATGATACAGATTTTTTGGTCTTGTCCCTTGTGCACAGAGATTTCTCCCAATGTTCTTATGATATCATGTGCTGCAGATGATTCAGTCAATGCAATTTTATGTTGAGCACATTACTGTGAAACCTCTGCCCAGCTTTATGTCTGTGAAGGTTCTCAGTCATCCAGGTCATCGTAGTCAAAGGAGCTTGCAAAGAAAAGCGTCTGGACTTCTTTAAGTTGCTTGAAGACGTTTCACCTCTCATCCGAGAAGCTTCTTCAGTTCTAAGATCAAATGGTGGAGAGTCCCAGATATAAACCTAGTGGGAGAATCCCCCCACAGAGGGACAAAAGGACCCCCTGGGACCCCCCTAGGAATTCGCATGATAAGGTGGGGCCAGGTTTCACAATGAACACACCCGAAACTCTGGCTGATTGGGACCCACACCCAGTTTCCCACCTTGGCTCAGGCGATTAGAGGATCATCAGGGGGTCCTTTTGTCCCTCTGTGGGGGGTTACTCCCACTAGGTTTATATCTGGGACTCTCCACCATTTGACCTTAGAACTGAAGAAGCTTCTCGGATGAGAGGTGAAACGTCTTCAAGCAACTTAAAGAAGTCCAGACGCTTTTCTTTGCAAGCTCCTTTGACTCTGCCCAGCTTTACTTCTGAAACTCTGCCTTTATAAGGTGGTCTTTTTATACCTAGTCATGTTACTGATGTTTAAAATGAGCTACATTTTTTTAAATGTACATTTTCTCCTTTTTAAAAGTTTTACTATGAATAAAATGTGGGTTTGTGAGATATGTAAATCATTGCCGTCTGTTTTTCTTTTAGAGATCATTCCAAGTTTTTCTGAATTAAGCTTCTTCTGTCTTCCTATTCAACTGGAAATCCCAAATCTGGAGAAAAAAATCAGACGCACACACACAAAACAACAGCTGTTTTTCATTCTTCCAGTTTCATGCTAAGGTCCAGTAATGAATGGTAGACCCACAGCAAGCCGGGAAAAAAAAATTAAATTACACAACTCAGTTCTTAATGATGAGTAGTGTTCTCGTTAAAAAAACAGTGCCCTCAAGCCTTTGAGGAAACATCCAGGGATGGATATTTGGACTTAGTTGTAACCCATGCATGCAAGGTCACACTCATTCACACAAATACATATTTTTCATATCAGCTGCTACACACTGAGGATTGTAGGAGAAATTAAATTGAGCTCTGCTATTGTTATAAAAGAATGAGAGCAAGGGGGAAAATGGGGGTGAGGGATTGTTGGACAGATCAAAAGAAAGCAACAATAAAAGGTGGATATAAAGGAAAAAATAAATCTGTAAATGATACTGCAAATGCACAAATAATAATAAAGAGAAAATGAATTAAAAATGGAGAAAATAATAAAAGCAGTAAAGTCTCAAAAGCTGTTTTGATCTTGTAATAAAGACATTTATTTATGGATGGAAGACCAAGTGATTAAAAGATAAAAATGATTATCATTATTAACCCAAATTCATAAACTAATGGTTTCCACCAGCTCTGTAAACTGCACACCCATAATACCACAAGGATGACAGTAGATAACATGGGACACTCATAGATTATGTGTAGATTGTCTGTGGGTGAATGTCTAGTCTGCAGAACATCATTCTTGGGCAGAACACTTAATACTCTTGGACAATGAAACAGAATTCTTTTGTGCAGCCAGTCATGCAATTTGGAAGGACTGAAGTAACATTTTGTCTTGTAGCATAGTTAGAACCACTTTTGTGAGAAGTGTCCATCAGTAAACGTTATCAGTAGTTCTGCATCATGTTCTACATCTTAAATCACTAAATGGATGCATCTTTCAGTATGACAATCACCCAAAACATACCAAAGGCACCAAAAGACAAACATGATTGTAGCTGTCCTGACCTCATCCATTACACTGTAATTGCACCAACCTCAACTGCAACCCCCCCTTCAAAAAACGTAAAAGTACAGTACAATGTACTGTGTAATAGTAAAGGAATATTCTGCAATGCATTGTGAGATCAAGAACCCCAAAAGGACGGAAAAGTAAGAGAGAGGGCAGCCATTACACTCTCAGACTTCATCTGGTTTTGGACTCTGTAGCTGGAGAAACTGCTTTCATGTTTCAGTGGTAAATATTACATTATATATTTTAATTTATTAAAATAACGTGTATCAAACAACTTAACATGTTTTTATTTAGAAATAATTGTTAATTTTGTGTTAACTGGTGTCTGCTGTAACCAATTAAGTTGGGAATGTTTTGCTAACTTATTTTGAAAATAATTGTTATTTAGGTTTAACATGACTTAAGCTTTCCCTTTTAATGAATACTTTATTTTTCATTATGATGCCACCAGTTTTGGCCTCCGGTGGCCAAATAAAGAACATTATTTGTAAATACTAACCTTAGCTGTTTGTCTCTCTTTAGCTTTACACAACTGCGAGCTGGCTAATGAGCTAAAGTCAATGCTATAGATGACGCATGCAGAATCTGCGGTAAGTAGCAGTACCAGCAGAGAGAGATATTTAAATTTTAGCCAGTATAAAATTAATCACATCAAAGTGCTTAAAAAGGCATTATTAGCACATTTTCATGCAAATACATATTATCCACTAAGATTAATAGTTTCTGGCGATTAAGTACCCTAGAATTTACCTGTTGGAGTCAAATTGTTAAATGTTGTCATTGTGTTACCTAAATGTGTAAGTCTTAGTTCAAGCAGCATGATCAAAAACATTCCTTTGTTTCTGTCCACCTCCCCAGCCTGTTGGTGGGGGAGGCTGTGGTGTCTTATAGGGACATATCCTATGTGAGGGTTCTGTTTCTTATTTAGTGAGGATGTTTTACTTCCCACCTTTGTTTGTGTATGGTGAGACCGTTAGAGGGGTCAAGCCATACACAGGGTGGGGGAGATTACCCTTTGGTGAGGAGGAGGTCACAAAAACGCACCCCCAAACACAAACACACACACTCACATGCATACACACACACATTCTGGCACATGCATACATGCACACAGACACACACACACACACGCAGTGTTTTAACCTTTTGTGACCATAGGGGGGGGTTACAGTGGGTGGTGCTTGTATTCACTGTATTCAATAAAAGGCAGCAAGGAAGGCTGTTTATTTGATGCTGCTAGGAGACGGGCGAGGAGCGTTCAGCTCCAAGAGCCTGGTTCCGACCAGCCTCCCTTGCTACCAAGTAAAACCCAGTTCCGTCATTGTCTTGCTTTCTTCATGAGGAATAAATCTCTAAACCAGCGGTGCCTGTGGAAGCGCAGGCCCAACAGTACCTGATACGTTTTTCGCTCACTACTGACATCTTTTCTTTAAATATATTATCTCCCCTTGCTCGTACTGCAATTTCTGCATGCAGTAATGTGACCTCTGTATGCGGCTGCGGTGGACCAGCATGTCTGTTACAGGTTTTGCCGGTTGCTTTGAATGCCATGTTTGTCAAAGTTTATCAAGTGTTTTGTTTGAGGAAAACACCTAGAAGACGCTTGAATGAATGTATATGAAAATGTTACCATTAGGACAAACTGGTTAAAAGGGACATTTAAGTGTTTAAATGTACTCTTGATGCACAGATTAAATTCCTAAATTTAAGAAATGCGTGCCAAATCGTGTATTAAGTTGTAATTTTATAGAAATGTATGCTTGAGGATATAAAGAAGTACATTTAATCAGTTTTATTGAAAGAAAATGCCTGTAAATAATAATATAAACAGAATTTTCCTGTCAACGGAAACGTCTGTTAATGGTACAAAAATATACTGAGAATAAACTTAATTTTCCATTTTAGAGTTGAAGGAAATGAACTCATAGGATATTATAGGTATAGGCTTAAATGGTAAATGGCCTGTATTTATATAGCGCTTTACTAGTCCCTAAGGACCCCAAAGCGCTTTACATATCCAGTCATGCACCCATTCACACACTGGTGATGGCAGCTACATTGTAGCCACAGCCACCCTGGGGCGCACTGACAGAGGCGAGGCTGCCGGACAATGGCGCCACCGGGCCCTCTGACCACCACCAGTAGGCAACGGGTGAAGTGTCTTGCCCAAGGACACAACGACCAAGACTGTCAAAGCTGGGGCTTGAACCGGCAACCTTCCGATTACAAGGCGAACTCCCAACTCTTGAGCCACGATCGCCCTGTTTATATTATTATTTACAGGCATTTTCTTTCAATAAAACTGATTAAATGTACTTCTTTACATCCTTATGATGTACTGTCAATCTACAGAACCATTTTGTTTTACCATACAGGAAATGTCTGTGAACTTTCATAAAACTGTACATGTCGTGGCAGAAAATTACCAGGACATTTTCTGGGGGTTTTTTCTGAATTTATTTTTGTACGGTGTGAATTTAGACTCTAAAGGTTCAGTGTGAGCAGAAGCCAAAAAGGACCTTATTTGGATGAAAAGGTAAACTGCCAGTTTATCTGCTTAAGCAAGCAAACGTCCATGGTTAGCAAGCTGCATGTATTAGCATACATTAGCAGACTGAAGTACTAATATAATACTAGAATTTCACTAAAACTAAAGCATAAGTTTCATAGACTGTCTGCAGATGAACCATTAACAATTTTTCCAAAAAAATATAACAACAGAGGAGAGGTTTAATGGCTCGGAGCAGGGGATGAGGCCCATAACTCGTTATGCCTATTTGCTATAATTGAATAAAGCCAGATAGTTAGATTTTATGGTTGCTTATAATTTCAGTATACTGAAATTATAAGCAACCATAAAATCTAACTATCTGGCATTTGTCTTTGAGTCTTTTGAGTCTTTGAGTTGTATACAACTCAAAGACTACCATAAAGTAGTGCACTCCAATGACTATTGCCAGTGCATTTCAGAAAACAGCTAATTCCAGTGCCATTAAAAAATTGCTTTCTTGACTTTCAGTTGAATTTATTAAGTCCTCCCTGGTGTCAGTGCAGAAGATGAAGTGACTATCCCGAGCACAAAAGCTAGGTGGAAACCTCTCGATTTGGTTTTCACATTCCATCATGTGAGAAGAAGACATGAATAAAGTAGTAGGAGCCTGAGGGAGTGGAGGGGAGGGTTATTGCATCAGGTGAGGGGATGAAAGCACAAAGTAATCATTATTTGATATTCTTTCACCGGTTTTCTCGATCATCCTCCCTGACTTCTATTTTTAACTGTTATCATTCCTCCCCATGGGGATCTTGTTGCCAATTCCTCCCAGTAGTCATAATTGCTTCGTTGGTCTCTTCATGTAATGGCCACATGCTGAGTAATCCTGACCATGGGCCTGTGCTCGGTGAATGACTAACGATTACTTCATTGATTACCCCTTTCTCTTCCCTTCCTCCTCTCCGTCTCTCATTTCTCAATCTTTCCATGCCCAGCAGTAATTTCCTCACTGCTATCTTCTGCTGTTTCCTACCGCTGGGTTCACAAGACTGCATGCAGCACAAAGTAGGGCCTTGGTGGGTAATTCCCCTCCTGGCTGGTGGTCAGTGTTGTGTTTTTATACTTTTGCTTTATTTTATTTTGTTCCTCAGACTACTGTAGGTTTGTGCTTTCATGAAGTGGAATCTAAACAGTGTCAGTGGTGAAACGAATAACAAAAAGGTTGAGATCGTGAGATGGCACATTTGTTTAGATACAGAGAGCTATGACAGCACTTAAGAGAAAGAAATGAAGAGGAAGGATAAGAGCGAGTGTGCACTTAGCATAAACCAGTGTTGGACTGACAACTAGATTGCAGCAAAGCTGAGAACCCTTGACTGAGGTTGGTGTTGAGATCGTAGGTGGAGTTTAGATGTGCTGCCCACTCCTGATTCTCACACGAAATCCACTGCCTTGTTCAGAAACCCATTTCACAGTCAGTTTAACAAGCCACTCCAGTAGGAAATATTCATACTCTCTTGCCTTCACACCACAATTTCTTTCAAGGGAAATTGAAGCTCAGATTCTCTGGGAATGAAGTTCATATTTCTTTTGTTTATTGTAGAGAGACAGAGAGAGAAGTCATAAAAATGACAATATCGTGCTCTCGGAGTGAGCGCGGGTGGAACAATATCTGTTTTCTGTTCTGGGCCAACAATAATCCAACAGACAATTCTTTCATTTTCCTTTTTATTTTTTTACTGCCAGTCATAAACAGTGCTCTATAGTCGATCCGACGTGGAATACAGGGCCACAAACGACACATTACAGACTGGGAAATATAAACCCAAAAAAGATCCTCGCAGGAATAATAATAATATGCATGCTGACAGTTTATGGGTTGGAAACTACAGTCAAAACGGACACTTAAGTAAAATAAAAATGAAAGCATGTTATGGTAACTGGTATGAACTATGACTTTTAACCACCGTCTGCACTGGTTTGAACTATTTCAAATCAGCCTCTTACAGTGGGGCAAAAAAGTATTTAGTCAGCCACCGATTGTGCAAGTTCCCCCACCTAAAATGATGACAGAGGTCAGTAATTTGCACCAGAGGTACACTTCAACTGTGAGAGACAGAATGTGAAAAAAAAATCCATGAATCCACATGGTAGGATTTGTAAAGAATTTATTCGTAAATCAGGGTGGAAAATAAGTATTTGGTCATATAACAAGGAAAATCTCTGGCTCTCACAGACCTGTAACGTCTTCTGTAAGAAGCTTTTCTGTCCCCCACTCGTTACCTGTATGAATGGCACCTGTTTGAACTCATCATCTGTATAAAAGACACCTGTCCACAGCCTCAAACAGTCAGACTCCAAACTCCGCCATGGCCAAGACCAAAGAGCTTTCGAAGGACACCAGGAAAAGTATTGTAGACCTGCACCAGACTGGGAAGAGTGAATCTACAATAGGCAAGCAGCTTGGTGTGAAAAAATCAACTGTGGGAGCAATCATCAGAAAATGGAAGACATACAAGACCACTGATAATCTCCCTCGATCTGGGGCTCCACGCAAGATCTCATCCCGTGGGGTCAAAATGATCATGAGAACGGTGAGCAAAGATCCCAGAACCACACGGGGGGACCTGGTGAATGACCTGCAGAGAGCTGGGACCAAAGTAACAAAGGTCACCATCAGTAACACACTACAACGGCAGGGAATCAAATCCCGCAGTGCCAGACGTGTTCCGCTGCTGAAGCCAGTGCATGTCCAGGCCCGTCTGAAGTTTGCCAGAGAGCACATGGATGATACAGCAGAGGATTGGGAGAATGTCATGTGGTCAGATGAAACCAAAGTAGAACTTTTTGGTATAAACTCAACTCGTCGTGTTTGGAGGAAGAAGAATACTGAGTTGCATCCCAAGAACACCATACCTACTGTGAAGCATGGGGGTGGAAACATCATGCTATGGGGCTGTTTTTCTGCCAAGGGGACAGGACGACTGATCCGTGTTAAGGACAGAATGAATGGGGCCATGTATCGTGAGATTTTGAGCCAAAACCTCCTTCCATCAGTGAGAACTTTGAAGATGAAACGAGGCTGGGTCTTCCAACATGACAATGATCCAAAACACACCGCCCGGGCAACAAAGGAGTGGCTCCGTAAGAAGCATTTGAAAGTCCTGGAGTGGCCTAGCCAGTCTCCAGACCTCAACCCCATAGAAAATCTGTGGCGGGAGTTGAAAGTCCGTGTTGCTCGGCGACAGCCCCAAAACATCACTGCTCTCGAGAAGATCTGCATGGAGGAATGGGCCAAAATACCAGCTACTGTGTGTGCAAACCTGGTAAAGACCTATAGTAAACGTTTGACCTCTGTTATTGCCAACAAAGGTTATGTTACAAAGTATTGAGTTGTATTTTTGTTATTGACCAAATACTTATTTTCCACCCTGATTTACGAATAAATTCTTTACAAATCCTACCATGTGGATTCATGGATTTTTTTTTTCACATTCTGTCTCTCACAGTTGAAGTGTACCTCTGGTGCAAATTACTGACCTCTGTCATCATTTTAGTGGGGGAACTTGCACAATCGGTGGCTGACTAAATACTTTTTTGCCCCATGTAAATAAAACCTTCTACCCTAATTTCAATGCTATTGTATCAGCTTACCATCTTCTTTTATTATTTTAGCTGAAGAATGTTTTTTATGTTTCTATCAGTATGAGGGAGCGAAACTACTTTTATAATTGGTTTAATTTTTGAACTAATAAATGAGACATGAAGAAGCTGTTTCATTTTTAATGCTAACCCACTGCTCTGCGTAGGATAAGTTGGAATGGGTAAGAGATGCGGGGTTATAATTTGCCATTCAACATCTGTTATTGTGCGCATCCAATTTTTCCAAATCAGTAGGTAGGGTGCTGTACAGTTCAGTGTGTCTTTATGAAAATGTTGTAACATGAGTGCAAGGTGTGCATGGGATTTTATTTTCACACAGTTATAAAAAATGGTTTTCTCAAAAATCTCTCTGTGTTATGTGAAATAAATGGGAAGGTATTATTTCAACAGTGTTTCAAGCTAGGCTAGGGACTTTAAGCATGAGTCCACAATAATATTGCTGATGCAGCCATAACCTGTTGGAGCCTAAGCAAGCCCATTGGGTTTAGCCTGTGGAAATCCAGGTGGAGCTGACAGGTGCAAGCAGGCCAGCTGAGCGTTGCTGCAGTAACTGAAACAAAAACCTAAATGTGGGTTTGGTGAGTCCATGGCCTCAAAATAATTCTGGCAAACCATCAGGCAATTAATGAAGAGGAAGCTGTTCACAGTTTATACAGTCTGGGTGGGGCGCTGCTAAACTCAACAGAGGCAAAAATCAGTTTTAGGTTTTTGTCCTGATGGCAGAACACTGGACCAACTCTTCGTGCTATTGAGGATTTTTGAGGATCAGGGTTAATTTGGTAAACAGGCAGACAAAGAGAGGGAATTCAACTGCATCACTTGACAAAAGAAAATTATTAACTCTCTGTGGTAGACCAAAATCCTAACCATAACCCCAACTCAACATGGAGGCTGTCTTGCCCAAGGCAGATTGAAACAGCCAGGGACAAAACCACCAAGCTTATAATTAGTTTGTGACCTGCTGTACCTCCTGAGATACAGACACCCCATTAGAGCTCAGTTTTCCTGGAACATTACTTCCAAGTGTTCAAGGGGAAGAACCATCTCAACATTAACTACCAAATGAATCTTAACCGCAAGGTTGCTGTCTGTGCTCTGCCTGGATCCAGGTAATCCTTTAACACCTCACTTGGCAGCACATCCCTAAGAGGAAGGTAACATCAGAGACTACAGTAAAATTGCTTCAAGAGCTGGATCACTGGGGAGTAAATTTACAGGGCCAAACTATAATTTTAACCTTGATAATCTTAACTGGTAACACTGAGGGATTTGTTTAGGAGATTTGAGTTGAAAAGGGACAACATCTTTATGTGATATTTTTGCAGCATGCACCTTTTTTGTGACCTTTGGATATTGTGTATACAGGTAGTTACGTGTTTGTCAGAATGTAACTCTGATCGCACCTCTGTGTTTGTCAAAACATGTTACATATTTCAGGATAATCTCCTGCTCTTTAAAAAAACAACAATTTTTGATGCTCTCAGAATGAGAATTGCTTTGTTATTCCCACTGTGAAGCAGGAAGGAGGAAGAAGAGATGCGATTATGGACTTGTAAGTGACACTGTTGATGATTCAGAATTCAAAGCAACACTTAATGAGATTTGTTCTGCTTGCTGAGACACGGATTCCCATCTGTTTGTTTTTTTTCTGGTAAGTGTTTCATCTTTCTTTGAGTTAATAGGGAGGATCGATGTTACCATTTGTTTAAAATGTTGATCAGGTGTATACTGTCCAATTCTACATTTTACTTTCATCTCTACTTTACACTAGAGATGGCACGATACCACTTTTTTTTATGTCCGATACCGATATCATAAATTTGGATAGCGGCCGATACCGATATGAATCCGATATAGTGTTTTTTAATCAATAAAACTGTTTTTTAATATCTTGCTGCTTTTTGTATAAGTTCATACTCAAATAAAAAAAAAAAAACACTAAAGCTATTCTGTTATACCTGTATGCAAAAAATACACTGCACCCAAAATATTTAATAGTTCAGCAACACTGATCAATCTAATAAACTTAAACCTGCTCCATCCTTCCTATTCTGGTATTTTAAAGAGTAAGCAAGCTAACTAATAGGGTTGCAAACTCCCAGCAAAAAAATAAAAAAATAAGGAACCACCCTCCATCTCATGATGCTTAATCGAAGTAATCAACTTTAATTTGATGCAGTGTGAAAAAAAATGCCCAGAAATCAATTATTTTTCAAGAATAATTAAATAGATTCAACATCTTTCTTCTACAGAACTGCAGACTGCACAGATGGTACCTTCCCAAAGGAAAAAGTACTATAGCTTACTAGGGTATATTAGACTTAACGGTTACTATATACAGTAATGGACTTCTATACATTTTACATCAGATTAAAACTTTGGGTGTAAGATTCGGATAATTTTTTTATTAAAAGCTAGACATTTTAGAATTTGAGACATTTGAGAATAAGAAAGAAAAGTATGTCTTTGTGCCCCCTTTTCCCTGTTCATGCCCTATCGGCCCCCCTGGCTAAACTTTGCTAGATCCGCCCCTGTACAGTTACCAGCGTCAGCTACGTAGAAAAAGATCCTGGTGTACAAAGTAATATTAAATAAATTCTAACAACAGATTATCAAGCTTAAACGTGCTGCTGTTGTTCAGCCGCTGGTTTCCTCTTTCTGGCTCGAAGTGGGCCAAAAACAAACAAGAGAGACGGACTCGAGACAGAAAAGCCGATCAGCTGATCATTGATCAGTTTCATGACTGAAGTAGCAACAGGAGAGGGAGGGAGAGAGAAGAGGCAATCGCTCCATATAGCGGTTGTTAAGCTTAACGCGGGAATGCTTTACAAACATTCAGAGATGAACTTACACACTTGCTTTACTCCTCTGTCAGATAACTTCCTCGGAAATGAAATGCTGGTTTGGTAGCGAGGCTACAAATACACACAGCCGCTCTATCACGTGAGCACACTGCTCCGACGTGCTACGGTTATGAGCCGAGTCGCCGTGTCGCAAGTTTTGTGAGGTGACCACAAACAACAGAGGTGGGATTGGTCCTTAGATAGCTGCATTGAAAAAATTCAGGAAAAGTAAGTAACCAAGTAACTAATTACTTTTGAAAATAAGTAATTAGTAAAGTAGCCGAATTACTTTTTTGGGGAAGTAATCAGTAATTAATTACTGATTACTTTTTTCAAGTAACTTGACCAACACTGGTGCAGTGTTTCACAATGTTGCAACTAAATTTACAGCAAAACAAAAAAAAAATTTGGCCTTCAATTAATGGGATTTTAAATTATGCTACAAACCATTAAGAACGTTTTGAGTATTTTACTTCAGAATAATTAATTTTGCTGTACACTACTGTTCCACTGTAAATAAAAGAGCTGAGCTGTCTTACTGTATTTCACTAAAAGAGTAGCTGTCTAGTACAAGTGGAAAATCCTTCAAAGTAAAAGCATTTCTGGTTTCAATAACTCTGCACTGCCAAGTTGGATTGCATGATATGACCAACTGGAAAGCTCTGCACTGCTGAGTGGGTCATGCAGTATGACTAACTGGATGAATCTTGTTTCCATCACGTTTTGAATTTTTTGACCTCCCATATTAAACCCAGCCACAAGGGGGCCAAATGACAGTGTGTCCCTAGTGCAAGTCCCAAGCCTGGATAAATGGGGAGAGCTGCATCAGGAAGGTCATCCAATATAAAACCTTTTCCAAATCAAACAAGTTCAAACTGGCTGGTGAGCCTAAGTTGGCTGTTACTTTCATGTTGATACTGAGACCAATCATTTAGATCACCTTAAAGCAGTAACACATAGAATTACATAGCAGATTGTAAAATATGTGGAAAATTCCACATCTTTCTGATATATTACCATGACAGTGAAAAATTTATCTCCATTGTAAAAAGACATCACAAGGGTAGTACGACTTCTAAACATTGGTAGGGGCTGAAAAGATGGATTCTCCACCTTGTCTCAGAAGTGAGATTACTTGAAGATGATGGGTGAGGTGCATCACTGTGTGTGTCTTATTTATACATATAAAGGTGAGAAGTAAAAGAAAATATTTATTCTATCTGTTTCAGCCCCAGACAGTCCAAGGACATGGAGGTTAGGTAAATGTAAATAAAATGGTAGCATGTGTGAAAGTATGTTTGCCTTTGTACATCAACCTCCTGATACACTGGAAACCTGTCAACCCGGCAGCATGTTTTTAGAAGTTTTACACTTCTCATTAAACTTTAGAAGTAGACAGTAGTAATTAGGTAGGATAAGAGAAATCCAGATGATCTTTCCATAGCTTTTCCATAGTCCTGCAAATTGAAAACACAACAGCAAAGCAGCACTTAAATAGTTTTCACAAGCATCTAAAATGTCTGTCTGTTATAGAAACATCGTCAGAAGGTAACATCATTTGGGGGGAAAAGACAGTTAAAGTGGCGACTGAAAAAGAAGAAGGTTTCTGTGTAACTGGAGTTAAATGTGGCACCTATGCATTTCTAGGTAGTCAGCTAAAAACATTTGTAAAATGTAAAGCAGTTGACTATACACGTAAGGTAAATGAATATATAGATCCTCTAGACTTGCCAGAGACTGTTGCCTGTGGTTGTGTGTTGAATTTACACATTTCTAATTTTAAATACCTTTGAACTGTAATGCAGATTGGCAGGTGAGACAACTCTAAACAATTAAAATCATCTGGATTGATTTAACAATTTTTTTCCTTGAAATCCCAGCAGCTGTTAGCAGTGCCAGTGTATAATAGCAATCACTGCACATGAAAAAGTCTGTCTTCTCCCTAAGGGACTAAGTGAAATATGCACTTTTTTCCTTCTGTTGCTTTATACATCCATCTTTACGTAGACATCAATAGCCTTTCTCTATGTTTCATCTCAGAAGGGGACAATGATTCAAAGGAAGCCTGTCCTTCTCACTTTTCTCACTTAAATCATCATCATCATCATCATCGTTTATTTGTATAGCACTTTAAGAACACACCAGGCAGACCAAAGTGCTGAACAACACAGATCAAAACAACTACCGAATTAAAAATACCATAAAATCATTACATACAAAAAAATAAATAAGAAGGTGTCAGTTTCCTACAGAGTTAAAAGCCAGGGAATAAAAATAGGTTTTCAATCTGGACTTAAAGACCTGCACTGATGACGCTTGTCTAATTTGGAGGGGAAGGTTATTCCAGATCATCGGAGCCGCAATTGAAAAGGCACGGTCTCCTCTGCATTTCAGCCGCGACTTAATGTTGAGTCATGCCATAATCAGCCATATGGTATTGAGTCAACTGAGAGATTATAAGAGAAATACATGGTACTGTATTACATGGTAATACAGTATAGGAGTCTATGGAAGATTTTGATAACGGCAAAGATCATACTTCATCCCCAATCACCAAAGAATTGATCAAAACAGTTACTGAATGATGTTCCTGCAATAACTGCACAGGGTTACAATAGTTTCAGCTATAGTGATGGGCTAATCTGCTCATTATCTCTCCACTCTGTGGTTATTGTCATTCTCATGGTTGTTGCCATTGTGGCAACAGCTCATTTAAATGCAGTAGGTTGGGTTATTTAAATAGGTTGCTTAGCACTGAAAGCCGCACCTTTATCTTTTCAAGGATGGCCGTTTGTTTCCTTAAGGGTCCAGTGCTTTGTGAGTCATCTATCCAACCCAGTCTCCAGACCATCCATTCTGCTTTATCTAACCTGCACCTATCACAACCTAGCTAAAAACCTGGGCTGCAGTGAATATGCACAGCACATTAGGGTTTTATGAATGAAAATAGAAGCAGTAATTTCCCTCCAGTGACACTCTCCCAAGAAAGTAAGGTTCGCCTTAATGCACACCCTAATTGTTGCTCCCTATGACTGTGAGAGAGCGAGAGCAGTATTGTGATACTTTCTGGAAAGTGTCACACACGCACATATATATGTATGAAACTGAAACTGAACCAGTGACTTGAAATGTGAATCAAGGTTGAGGAAAACGACTTCCCCACTTTGAGTCTGGTTCTCCTGGTGGCCTCTTCCAAGTAAAGAGGCCTCCACTGTCTCCAGACACTTGCTTACAGGATATGATCAGATCATTGATGCCCACTATCGAATACTGTGGGGTCCTTTCTTCTACTGTATAAAAAGCCCTGGCATGACTGTTGTTTCAAATTGGCACTATATTTACATTTCAAGATTGAACAAGTGTTTCTATAAACTAAAACAGAAAGTGTCACAGTACTGCTCTATGGCCTGAGAACCTGTTGCACATTATATAAATGGCAGTATTTTTTTCCCTATGAGAATTACTCAGCTACAACATAATGTATAGGGTTGGCTATTTGGGTGGTTAGGCTTGCTTTCCTACCAGAAAACAAATGAATTTCCCACGAAGACTCAAAATACAACATACGTGCTGCAGAAATGAAACACACTTCTTATGATCTGTGTTGGCTTGCTGCTTTTCTGCTGTTTGTTTTCACCAAGAGAGAAGGAGAGTCTGGAAGAAACTGTGTGGAGATTCCTTCTCCCTCTGAGGCGGAGTCGGAGATTCAGATATAACACCTTATCGCCATCTTGTGATCAACCCAGCTGTATTTAAGGATTGCTCAGTCTTCAACAGATAGTCAGCTCACTCAGAGTGTGCCTCCTTCGTGTTGTGAGAAGGAGTCCCCTCCGCCATCTGCTTACAATCAAAATCAGCATCACAGTCTGGATGGGACATCTCGCTCTCACTATTCTACGCACTCTGCCTGCCTTCCCATGGCTCCTTTCCTGCTCTGGCTCCCACCTGCCTGCCCTCCTGAACCTCTGTCCCCACCTAGCAAACCAGTAGCCCCCTCCTTACAGCAAAATTATCACAATTTCAAGTAAGCCTGAAAGCTTTTTTGCAACATCCTATTTGCACTTGTGCTCTCAGCTCTCTCCTAGAGTAATAACGCAGCTCTGCTCTCTTCCAGTGGCAACTCCCTTCCTGATCTCAGCACTGACTCTGTTGTACATCATCTTCAAACATTATCCTGTTCTTTAATAAAGACTCTGAAATTTGCCACTCTGTTTGAACCTTGTGTATTTTGTGGTCCATTAGTTGTCCACTGGCTACGGCTTTAACAATACTCCCTATCGAAATATATAACTTGAAAATTCATGCTGTCTATCACGTAAAAATGTCAAAATTAATTTACATAAAGACAAACTACTCCATTCTTTTTTGTGATCATTTCACGTTTTCCTATGAGACTGGGTTGGCATCTCTACAGCCTGCTACTGGAACTATGGGAAACATTGATGCTGGCTTTAATCTGGAGTGCTGGGAGTTGTTGATTCCTTTCCTGGTGGCTGTAATGAAATTATCCTCCACAGCAAAGAGAACTTTCTTTCAGTCAGTTTCATCATGACAATTTTTGTTTCGTGAAAATCAATCATGGCACGCAAAAGATTGCTGGTGGTCATAAAAGTAAGGCTTTCTCCATGTATACCTTAGGAAGGACAGGAAACACTAGAAATCTGTGATGAGATACAGTTATTCTTGGTAGCACTACGTTATTTGTCTGATTCCCATGTTTAAAATTCCTAGCTTTGTTTTTTTGTTGTTGTTTTTCTTCAAGTTTTCAAAAATCCATCTGTACTGTGTTCTTCTCATTTTATTCCACGTTAGTTTTTATCAGATTATCACTGCAAGATCTATTACATTCAACTGCTCCTCAGATTTTAGAGACATTTTAAAATAAACTGATGCTTGGCAGGGATTTCAGAAAGTAAGTATAATGCATTTCATTACGAAGGAGCAACAGTCAACTTCATTTTGTCTTATTTTTGCTGCCAGTGATTTCGCAGAGCAAAAGCAACACAAGCTTGAAGATGGATTCCACACATGCTTCATCCAAACAGCCACCAATGTTCCCTGAAGCAATATGCAGTCAGCAGGCAGTAACCAGAAATATGGATCATCACACAAAATCTTTCTCTGGGCAACGTACTCCAGCTGAAAGCGCTCTCTCCCCTCAGGAGACCCCATTCTGAGACCAGCTGGCCAGACTCAGTCAAAGTTATTTGTCTCTGTTACACAATCTTAGTTATCTGGGTTAATGTGCAGTCAGTAATAAAACTTATTAAATTAACTGGAATTGGCAACTTTGGCATTTATCATTCAATAACATACATTCTCTAATAGTTTTGTATGCATAAACAGTTCATTTATATTACTCCCAGCAAGAGAAAAACTTTGAGTCTTCGCTTTAATTATTGTTACATGATGTGTATTTAGACCATGAATGAAATGAATCCATGCAGTGTGTATCAAATCAGTTGTTACAGTAGAGTCCTACACTTATTGAACAACATACTGTAAACATCACAGTTGAATGCAGAAAACCATGAACAAAGTTCATACAATATTCATGACATTTTATTGCTTAATGGGTATTCTGCTATAGAAAATAAACAAAACACATTGGTAACTAAGGGTGCACCAATGTAGCTTTTTATAGTTTCTGTACTGGAAGAGAAATTTTGAGTGTGGAGTACCAATCCAATACCAGCTGTTCATTTCTCACAGTAACAGAAAAATTGGAGTCATTTCTTTTTTGTAAGGCAAAATCCAGTTAGACCTAAACATTGCTTTTCTTATGTATTAAAGTAAAATGTGTAGATTAAACAATGTTGATGTAATTCATAACTTTTTTTTAAAAGAGTTTTGTAGCTCAAGTGCAGGCCATCTCCCTCTGCTCTCTACCTACTTTTTCTTTCCCCGCATGTGTGTGTAGGTGTGTGTGTGTGTGTGTGTGTAAAATTCCTTTTAAAAAGAAGTTCCAGTCACCCTCTAAAAAAAACGTACCTGCAAACTGACTTCCCACCTTGCTGTTTAGAAGGATGCGTTGCCCCTCCTCACTGTCCCAACCCCAGTTCTGTCACCTCTCTGACTTTGAACTTCCTTCTTCATTTGACTGTTGAGTGTTTGGTTCTAAAACTAGTATGACCTCTCACCATTCATGATGTGATTTTAGTCTTCACTCAGGAAATTTAATACCAGATTGTTCAAAACCTGAGTATAGAAAAGTGCTGCCTCCTCACCACACACTTATTATACAATAAAAACAGAGGTATATGTAGGAAAAATCACTCAGACCTTTATGCGTCCCCACTTCTTCTGCTGCCAGTTACTCACAATTTAACACACGATTTCCTGAACCTTGACATGAACTTCTGTTACTTCAACTGTAAGTGGTCATCTTTTTCAGTTGGAGAAGCACTCATCGCATCTCTGACATGATGTTTCAGTTTCACACTGAATCAGACGTCAAGGCTGCACTAGGGACCTTGATTGTGAATCAGATTGATCTTCTTTCTTTTCTCACCACACTTGGATCTGTAGGATTATACATCCTAACAAAACTAAAAAGAAAAAAAAACGTTGGCCCATATGGTTCTCCTGATCGTGGACAGTTTAATCAATATCTGTGCGCACAAACATGTCTCTCCCAAAGAAGAGGGAATCAAAAATCTCTTGGTAACAGCAGCAGTAAACAAACCCTTGAGCTGCTTCCCTGGCAGTCATTGAGGGACAGACTTTGCAGATAAAATGCAACCTTTTTTTTTAGGTCTGTATTAGAACAATGAACGCATCCACCAAAACTGATCAAGCTGTACAGATCAAACAAGACTGATTATGCAGCATGCATTGTAACCAGTCTGCAGGATTGTGGCTTGTTTCCAAGCTACTGTAAGATGTGTGCAGGTGCCTTTCTGTTTGCTTCTTTGAGTGCTCTAAATTGCCCAGATAATGACTGCAGAAACTGAATAATGTGTGAGAACAGCTTTCTCTACTTGGCTGTCTTCAAGTTAAAGTATGTAAAAGGTATAAACCTTTGTCTCACGCTGCGCTCTCACCAGGAAATTGATTGCAGAGAAGAATTTTAGAATATCAAATTGAGGAGAGTCCCCAGGAGAATACACTACAACTTGATACCTGCTGTGATTTTGTTCACTGTCCATTTTAAACGTGGACATTAGAAAGTCAATTTTTTTTCCCACTTTCTCCCTTCAAGCAGTTAGAGTCGGATCAAAGACAGTACACACAGAGATACATTCAAACCGATGGCCATGCATTCCTTTTACTTACAAGCTGCAGAAATCCTTCCACTACTGCAGCAACCTGTGTCAGGTAATCAGAATCCATGGAGTGCGACATCCCATGCGCCGTCTAAAACCAAATTTTAATGTAATTAAGACAGGAATACACAGGTAATAGCATATGTTGCAAATCAAAGAGAAGGGTTTGAGACTGCGCAGCACGCATTTATTGCAGGTGGGGTGCAGATAACCAGGTGAAAAATATGAAGTGAATTTATGGTGAATGCAAAATATGATTTAGCTAATGCTATTGCATAACATTCCTTTAAGTAAAATTTGCTTTATTGTTAAGGATTGATAAAACAGTGTAGGGGGTATAAATGTTTTTAGTGCATACAAAACCTCTGCGAGTATATTTGCAACATTGTTTTGTCTCCTATGAACCTGTTTAATACAACTGATGCGGGTTTTTTGCAGCCTGAAGTGAACTCCTAAATGTATTTCTTGGAAATTTCAGTTAAAACAAATGCTCAATCTATATTTGATTTACATTAAATATTTCTATGAAAATGGATAACAGAATTTAACATACGTAAAAACATGATAATGAGGCACACACCCAAAATCAACAGCATTTAGGTGATATATACAGGATTAAAGTGGGATTTGGCAGGTAAGGACTGGGACTGGATGTAATGGTTCTGCGACGTGAAAAGAATTAAAAATAAGTCCCATAGTAACTCATTCCATGTGTTCCAGTTGCTTTTTCTCTGTGTACAGTCTAAATACTATACTGTGACCTGCTGACATGTGTTCCTACTCCCATATTAAATTATCTTGGATTTGTTTATCTGAGTTAAACAAGGTATAAAGAGATGTTTCACAACCTATAGGACTGATTTCCAACCCCTTTCCAATATAAAGCTAGTATTAAAGAATCTAATCAGTGTCGTCACCCTAAATATATATTGATGTCTGCCTCAGCTACAGCAGTTCAAAATAATGCATTAGTGTAAACTTCACCACAATGCTGCAAACTAACCAGTTTATCCTGCATTAAACAGCACCAAACTGTCTAGTGGACCGTAGGATGTGATTATTTTCAAATTAATTTAGCAAATATCTCCTAACCATCACTAGAAACAACACCAGGTTAAAATGTTTCACTGCAGAGGTTTCCTTTCCCTGTGATTTCTTATACCATTTTTTTGCACAATAACTAAGTTTATCGTAATTTGTTATGCCTCTGTGCTTCTTCATTATCCTGATAACACACAGCATTTCCAGATACGTGAGAAAAAAAAAGTCATTATTGGAATCTCTGTTCACAGTATTCTGCGAAACCCAAATTTAGTTTTTCGTTACAATAGAAACCATTTCTAATCATTTGTTCTTCAGTTTTCACTTTTTAGTAATAGTGCTGTGATGTGAGAGGGAGAGCTGCGGCATGCCATGACAACCTAAGTTTACTTTTTCTGTGAGACATAAGGCTGTTTGCAAAAGGGAGTTCCTATAGGGTCCGCTGTTAAAATGTATTCATTTATTTTAAGTTAGCTCTAGTCAACAGCTGTCTGCTAGGCTTTAATTCTACTAATTGGGGTCTTTTGGAGCATTGACTAATAATATGAGCTGCTGTAAAGATGAGTGAAAATCTAGGATGATGTTTCCATTCTCTTAACTACAAAAGAGTTTGGTGGTGTCGGTGGATCGGTTGGTGAATTTAGGACTAAAAGTTTGATTTATAGAAATGAAAAACAAGCAGGCTAAGAACAGTGAATTGAGCAATTCATTCTATCAGTCACCTATGTTTCAGCACTTACATATGCTTCCAGTGTTGCTGCATGAACAGAGTGATTCACATCTCGCTGTCAGTGACAAAAAAAAAAGAATTAATACAAACAAATGCAAGAGCTCAGTAGAGATCTTATTTAATTTTGCTCTGACCTTTCTACAACAGGACGCTGAAAGTCTGGATGCTTTCTGAAAGTGAATTGATGTAGGCGTGCTTTAGTTATGCTTTCTCTCCAATAGCCTGCGTGGGCAAAAATAGTATAGAAGTCCATTGAAAACAGGCTTCTGGTTCCTTTGCTTTGAACCTTACTAAACACATTCTTGATGACTTTATGGGCTCAATCACTAGTTTAACATCTGTCACAGTTCTGGGTCATTTTGACCCAGCATTTTCGGTCTTGTATTTTTGGTATTTATCTATATATTGGCCTATGTTCTGATTCTTTAGTTATCCTGTTTTGAATATTATATTCCATGTTTCAGTTTATTCTGGTTAAGGGGTTAGTTCTTAGGTCTTGTTTTGGTGCCCTCGTTTTTCCTGTAGGTTTAGTTCAGTGTCTAGTCTGCGTCTTTGTGCAGTTATTTCTTGTTTCCTGTTTTATTGTGAAGGTCCGTGTCTTATGTGAGTGTACTCAGGCTGTGTCCCAATTCAGGGTCTGCATGCTTGAAGTACGCATTTCAAGTGCGATTACGACACCGCCACGTGACGACGGCTGTCCCAATCTGAAGTGTACTTCAAATGCATACTCCAAATGCGCTGTCGATTTCCCCAAATATCAAGCGTGGTCCGGTGCACGCTTCGTGGTCCCATATATCCCACAATTCATAGCACGGCGGTGGGTGTGGATAATTTTGCCGCAAAATACGGCAGAAGTACGGTGGCCCTGAGAGGCCAAACGGACTGCAACTTCAGAAAATACTTGCAAAAAGAAAAATGCTGCAAAAAGAAAAACGCTGCAAAAGCACACACAACACAGCGGAAATGTTTCTGGGGAGACAAAGTTATGTGACATTAGCGATGTTTGTACTTAGAGCGTTTACTTTGTTTTAAAGCCTTTACTTTATACGTCGTTCGATAGTTGACCTTAATCTTACAGAGAACCTGATGATTTTATGGATAATTAAAGTCAGTCATATATCCACAAACACAACACATCTAGGAACAACAAGTAGGCCTGCAGAGCGAGAGCGAAGTGCTCTAATAGGGTGATATGGTACTACAAGGTCATTAAGATAAGATGGGGCCTGATTATTTAAGACCTTGTATGTGAGGAGCAGGATTTTGAATTCAATTCTGGATTTAACAGGAAGCCAATGAAGGGAAGCCAAAACAGGAGAAATATGCTCTCTCTTTCTAGTCCCTGTCAGGACTCTTGCTGCAGCATTTTGGATTAGCTGAAGGCTTTTCAGCGAGTTTTTGGACATCCTGATAATAATGAATTACAGTAGTCCAGCCTGGAAGTAATAAATGCATGAACTAGTTTTTCAGCGTCACTCTGAGACAGGATATTTCTAATTTTAGAGATGTTGCGCAAATGGAAGAACGCAGTCTTACATATTTGTTTAATATGTGCGTTGAAGGACATGTCCTGGTCAAAAATGACTCCAAGGTTCCTCACAGCGTTACTGGAGGCCAAGGTAATGCCATCCAGAGTAAGAATCTGGTTAGATACCATATTTCTAAGCTTTTCAGGGCCGAGTACAATAACCTCAGTTTTATCTGAATTAAGAAGCAGAAAGTTAGCGGCCATCCAGGTCTTTATGTCTTTAAGACATTCCTGCAGTTTAACTAATTGGTGTGTGTTATCTGGCTTCATGGACAGATAGAGCTGGGTGTCATCTGCATAGCAGTGAAAATGTATGCTATGTCTTCTAATGATGCTGCCTAAGGGAAGCATGTATAATGTAAACAGAATTGGTCCTAGCACTGAACCCTGTGGAACTCCATAATTAACCTCAGTGTGTGAAGAGGACTCTCCATTTACATGCACAAATTGGAGTCTATTAGATAGATATGATACAAACCACTGCAGTGCAGTACCTGTAATACCTACAGCATGTTCTAATCGCTCTAATAGGATATTATGGTCGACAGTATCGAATGCTGCACTGAGGTCTAGCAGGACAAGCACAGAGATGAGTCCACTGTCAGAGGCCATAAGAAGATCATTTGTAACCTTCACTAAAGCTGTTTCTGTGCTGTGATGAGCTCTGAAACCTGACTGAAACTCTTCAAATAAACCATTCCTCTGCAGATGATCTGTTAGCTGTTTGACAACTACTCTTTCAAGGATTTTTGATATGAAAGGAAGGTTGGAGATTGGCCTATAATTAGCTAAGACTGCTGGGTCTAGAGATGGCTTTTTGAGTAAAGGTTTAACTACAGCTAGCTTGAAGGCCTGTGGTACATAGCCGATCATTAGAGATAGGTTGATCATATTTAAGATCGAAGAATTAATTAATGGCAGGACTTCTTTGAGCAGTTTTGTAGGAATGGGGTCTAAAAGACACGTTGATGGCTTGGAGGAAGTAATTATTGAAGTTAACTCAGAAAGATCAATTGGAGAAAAAGAGTCTAACTTAACATCAATGGTACTAAGAGTAGCTGTAGATAATATTACATCTGTGGGATGATTACTGGTAATTTTTTCTCTAATGATAAAAATTTTATTTGTGAAGAAGTTCATGAAGTCATTACTAGTTAACGTTAAAGGGATGGTTGGCTCAAAAGAGCTCTGACTTTTTGTCAGCCTGGCTACAGAGCTGAAGAGAAACCTGGGGTTGTTCTTATTTTCTTCAATCAGTGATGAATAGTAAGATGTTCTGGCTTTGCGGAGGGCTTTCTTATAAAGCAGCAAACTATTTCTCCAGGCTAAATGATGATCCTCTAAATTTGTGACACGCCATTTCCTCTCCAGATTACGAGTCATCTGCTTTAGGCTACGTGTTTGAGAATTATACCACGGAGTCAGGTACTTCTGATTAGAGACCTTAGTTTTCACAGGAGCTACAGTATCCAGAGTCGTACGTAGTGAGGAGGTGAAATTATTAACAAGATAATCGACCTCTGTTGGGGTAGCGTTCAGATAGCTGCTCTGGGTGGGTGGATTATATTCTTAAACTTAGTTACAGCGCTTTCAGAAAGACATCTACTTTGATAAAGTCTACTCACCGCTGTGTAATCAATTATTGTAAATGTAAATGTTATCAGGAAATGATCAGACAGGAGAGGGTTTTCAGGAAACACTGTTAAATGTTCAGTTTCTATGCCATATGTTAAAACAAGATCTAGAGTGTGATTAAAGTGGTGGGTGGGTTCTTTTACATTTTGAGAGAAGCCAATTGAGTCTAATAACAGATTAAATGCCATGTTGAGGCTGTCATTTTTAGCATCTACATGGATGTTAAAATCACCCACAATAATTATTTTATCTGAGCTCAGAACTAAATTAGATATAAAGTCTGAGAAATCAGACAGAAACTCTGTGTAAGGCCCAGGTGGACGATAGATGATAACAAGTAAGACTGGTTTCTGAGTTTCACAGCTGGGGTGGACAATGTTAAGCATCAGGCTTTCAAATGAATTAAAAGTGTAACCCACATAAAATGAGGGTACCACTTTAAGGACTGATATGAGGAGAGATGGACAGCCTGCCCAACCAATCGAAATGCACAGGTCCCAGTATGTTTTGACCAAAGGGAGAGCAGTCTGCCGCGGTATGTCCCACCTACGTGCTCTGTGTTTGCTGCTATGTGTGGAGGTAGTCGCGTGCTGGCAGGAGAAAAGAGAGACTGAAGCTTTTGAGCTGGAAAAAAGTATTAGATATAAGTTGCAACCAACTGTGTTGCACATAAGTTCACTGGTTATCAGCTACCTTTCATGTTAGAAGTAGCCGCAGTGAGTAAACAGGCAAATGCTGCATTTTTCTGGTGACTTTAGAAAGTACCGCATGGAGCTAAACTGTTAGCCTTTGTTAGCTCTGGTTGCTATCAACTGCCTGGAAGTTCATCTCAATCTGCTTCCAGAAGTAAGAGCCCTGCATTTTCCGACCGAGAGACACTATGTCATTGTCTTCGGCCGTGATGCACTGAGATCGGTCAGGTTTTTTTGTATGCTGAATTGTTCCTGAGGTGGATTCCTCCGGTGAAATAGATGGCGAGCCTTCCCACCTGGACTTAGAGAGACTGAGATTCGCTTCTTTTCCACTTGATGATCTGCTGCACCTTGCGGTGTGGTAGGACTGTATCACTCACACTTTCACGCACAGCTGGTTATACATAAGACCACTGACTGACATTCTCTCATCCCTATTTTCTTTCACACCCTGGGAATTTTTTGGACTTTACCCCTTGGACATTTTTTATTTGGGACTTTAAATAATGAGCTGTTGTGTAGAGCATTCTCCACATGTGAAAAGAGTGTGAGATTTTCATTTGAATGTACATTGGATTTGTGTAATCTGTTTCTATAAGAGTTAAGGAGTTGTTATTGTAGCAACCTCCTTTTTTGTGCTGGCAGGTGGAGTCAAATTTGACCCCATGGGTTCTCCAGGGTTAAGCTGCGAGAAACCGCCTCTGTCCGCCGATCAACGGACCCTGACCCTAACCGTAACCCTTTAATAAATGGTAAGCAGAATTGATATTGTCCTTGCAACATTGGAATTTCATAAATGCACGAATGGCTTGGCGCGCAAAAGAATAACGTCACAACAATGTGATTGGTCACTTGCAATGTTGAACCTGGAACAACATTTTCATGATGATCTGGGAACAACACCAACACGACGATATCAGATCATCCGCACCTCAGACTCTCCAGGTGCTCAGACTCTCCTGGTACATGTTTGGGAAGAGATCCCTCAACACACCACTAGGAGCATGGCCGAACATCGTCATGCATGAATACTGCTAATTTCCATTTTGATTTGTTGCAGTGAAATTTTGGCAAAATGAACTAGTCTACATTATTCTTTCATTTTTGGGGTGCCTTTCAATTCAGCCCTCTGATTTCATAATTCTGATTTCCATCAAACAATGTGGCATCCCATAGCTCCTAACACATGACCCAACCAACGTTCTCTCTAATTTTCTTTTTTTTTCTGACTTATATTATGAGTATGAGTCTGTGGTCTGGGAGAGAGTCCTGTAACTCTTTGTCTGCAAAATACAGTATATCATGACAAATGTTGGGCAAAATAATTATATAGTTACTTCTTCAAAAAGTAACTGAGTTATGCAAACAAAGTTTTTGCAGCTGTTTACCTAAAAATGCAGCCAAGGTTTTAAAAAACAAAACAAAACAAACATTTAAAACTATTTACAGAACAATCAGGTGTTCTGCATTAGTGATACGCGAATCATGAACGAATCGTTCAATACTCGAGAATCACTTTACTGACTCATGAATCATGATTCACAAGCCCAACTGACTCACTGACTCATCCCTGTTGCTGTTAGCAGCAATGTATCTAGCTTATAATTAAAATTGTGGAGAAAAACACAACATCCAGTATCTTAACAAAAAAATTTCTGCTCTGAACTGGAAGAAAAAACCCTGAGTAGAAGCTCACATCAAGTAGACACCTCACCTTCACTACTGGAACTTTAACATTATGCACTCCATACTGTACAGTAATGCCACTGTTTTGCACATGTCTCAACTCTGTATATTTTTATATATTTTATTTATTGTTTACTCTATTTAATTTGTAAAATATGTGTACACACACACACACACGTAGAAAAATATTTAGTATACACATCCAGGAATGCATATACTATTATATATTGTACATATATTTATTAGTTTCAGATGTAGCCATTCTTGTATTTTGCTTGTTTACATTATTGTATTTTGCACAACTCTGTTGCTTGTGAAGCTCGCACACAAGAATTTCACTCACATGTACTGTACCAATGTACCTGCACATGTGATGTGACAATAAAAGTGATTTGATTTGATTTGATTTGAAAATAGCTCCTCAGTTCACAGTAGCATCACTCTGCTAACATGCTAACAGCACTTTTGAGCTACTCACCCCCTCCCTTCCTGTTCTGAATCGTAAGCGTAAGCGAGTCACTCAGGACTCACTAACCCCCCTGTTGCTACCCGATCCGTACCGGAAACCCGATCGGTACCCCGCATGCGCAAATCTTACGTCACTTCCTCTCTTTGCCAACATTGCGACATTCAATATATTTGAATGATATGGTTAGCGCCCAGTTAGCTCCTAGCATTTCTCAACAGCTCTGCCTCCTTTTCGACTACCGGGACATTTAAACAATGGATAATCCGTATCCGCAACAAATTTTTGCTTTTCTCCTCAACAGAGAGCGTTCCCCGATTGAACAACAGCGCCGTAAAATAAGAAGAATGGCGCCTAATTACAGAGTTAATAATACAGACTTTGTAATATGTCACGTGAAGATTCATCAGCCAGATGAAGTGTTTACTGACAATTGACAGTGATAGCGGACATCATCATCACTATTCCAATCAATCCTCTCCACACAGACAAGCATAAACACACTCGATTATCACTAAATCAAATTTAACACACGTTTGTAATGACGCTAATTCAGTTTACAATAGGGTTCATTCGCTCAGTCAGCAGGTGGCAGTATCCTCGTACACTGGGGAGTAAACTGCCATTAAACGAACAGAAGAAGAAGAAAACCCCTGCACATGCGCGGTACGGATCGGGTAGACCCGATTTGTACGGTCCGACTTTGCACATGCGCAGTAAGGATCGGGGAGTCCTGATCCGTAACTATCTTTTTATTTTTCGTTTTTGTCTACATTGTACTGAAATGCTTCATTATTGCAAACATTTTAAGATATACTTATTATTCTTAACATCTTAACAGATACTCTGACCCATAACTATCGTAAAACGCTACGACCGGAAGTAGACACCTTTCGCGCATACAGGGTACGGATCGGGTTTCCGGTACGGATTGGGTAGTGACACCCCTCCCTCCTGTGCTGATTCATAGAGCGAACGAATCACTCACTCACTCAGCCCCTCCCTCCTGGAGCACAGCTTCTTCTTCTTCCTAGTTGGCAACCAATGTTAAGGCCCATTACCGCCCCTGGCTCACATTTCAGTGGACATTTAGATGAGAAAATATATATTTAACACATTTAAGGAAAATACTAATAAAATAAATGTTTATTAAGCAATTTTGATAGGAAATTGCTTAATTTTAGAAATGTTTTTGCTCTATAAAATAGTTGTTTTTTTAGAATCATTCATCTTAGCAGTAGGATTTACATGAAAAGAGAAACAAATTAAGTTTGAGTGAAAATGTACAATTTTTGCATTCTCTGGTCAACTGACTCAGTGAATCAAATGACTCAAAAAACCCGATTCACTTTGTGAGTGACTCATTAAAACTTGATTCAGTAAAAATAATCAAATTTACCATCACTAGATTTGCATCAAATTTGATGCCACACAAATTATTTGTGCCACTCAAAAAATAATTTCTGTCCACTATGAGATAAAGGAGAACAACAGCCTGATACCTACAGGCCTGACAACAGGAGATGTATCACTCCTGTAAGTGGCAAGTGGCATCGTGGCAGCTGCACGCTTGACTTTTCTCAGTTCACGGGCAGTTATTTTGCGCCTTGGTTTTTCCACGACACTTCTTGCGACCCTGTTGACTATTTTGAATGAAACGCTTGATTGTTCGATGATCACGCTTCAGAAGATTTGCAATTTTGAGACTGCTGCATCCCTCTGCAAGATATCTCACTATTTTTGACTTTTCTGAGCCTGTCAAGTCCTTCTTTTGACCCATTTTGCCAAAGGAAAGGACGTTGCCTAATAATTATGCACACCTGATATAGGGTGTTGATGTCATTAGACCACACCCCTTCTCATTACAGAGATGCACATCACCTAATATGCTTAATTGGTAGTAGGCTTTCGAGCCTATACAGCTTGGAGTAAGACAACATGCATGAAGAGGATGATGTGGACAAAATACTCATTTGCCTAATAATTCTGCACTCCCTGTATAATACCAGCAAGTACCAACGACCGGATTTGGTGTGTGGTAGTAACAGGTAAATGAACATTTTTTTAAATTATTTGAATATATATGAGTGCTTGTGTATAAATACACAAACAATACACACATGCTTTCAATTGTGTAATTTAAGTGATCTAGGTAGCTCTGTTTTGGAAGTTCAGTTCATGCTAGAAATGTGTTTTGGAGTTTGTACGTGTTTTGTCTCTAGGGGCCACCGCATATATTTATATATAAACATATATAAATAAAACCACTTTTTTTTTACATTAGTAATTCCTTTTGTGCATAATTTTATATTATTGTTAATAATAAATTAATTAAAGCAACAAAACAACCTGAAGAGCCGGTTCGGAGCCGAAAGAGCTGGCTCTTTTTAGTGAGCCAAGCCGAAAGAGCCGGTTCTCTAAAAAGAGCGGGAAATCCCATCACTATCTGACACACACAACAAAACTATTGACTACACTACACACTAACTACACAAGATTTGCGCTAAACATCACAAATCTCTCACATCTCAAAACACCGCCGTCACTCCTAAAACTTCCCCCCTTCCTAAACAACTAAATACCATGTTGCCATATCATTTTTTGATTGGTCGACATGGTACATTTTTCCACCAATAGGAAAGGGGGGGGTGGTTTTGTTTTTGCTCACAGAGAGTGCTTTCGAGCTTTTCCTTATAAACCGTTTTTACCGTTTCTCCCCACAGTAAATATAAACAACGATAGTATTCAGGAAGAAAACCAAACATTGCATATTTTTATCATAACTCTGGTTTTACGTGGCCTATCAACACAATTTAAAAACTGGTATAAAGTCCACACTTTTTCCGTCAATTGTTCCGTCTGTCCTGCTCACATCTCCAATGGTT
Organism: Haplochromis burtoni; assembly: GCF_018398535.1. Taxonomy (NCBI): domain Eukaryota; kingdom Metazoa; phylum Chordata; class Actinopteri; order Cichliformes; family Cichlidae; genus Haplochromis; species Haplochromis burtoni. Next base: position 172,566 of record NW_024582888.1, on the reverse strand, counting down.
GTACACGTTGTCATTAACGTGGCTTCACTCCACATCAGCCACGCCGCTTTGCTAGCTAAAACACCGGTGTCGGCACATAAGGACGCTGTCATAGCCTGTCAACGACGTTGATTAGCTGCGTATATACAAATGTGAATCGCATTATTGGCTGGACTATGGGATAAGGTGGCATCGTTCTAATCCCATACGGGAGCAGCCAGTCACTTACTGACTAACACTGCAAAACAGAATTGTTAAAGTTTAATTTTAATTTCAATTCAGGTTAGATTTTTGTTTTTTTGTGCGCACAGATTTTCTGTGCGCAGAGACGTGCCAGCAGTGCGCACGCGCGCGCAGCTTAGAGGGAACATTGGACCCAACCCATATCAGTATAGATTGTCCAGCACGATTCATTTTTCCACTGATCAGTATATATAAAGCATGTGACACTCTCTTATTACACTAATAAGATGTATCAACAAAAACAATAGTTAAGGGGTTTTTTTATTAGACAGTCTACAGTCATATTCAAATCCAAAAATCCAAATCCAGTTTATTTATATAGCACGTTTAAAAAAAGGTTTGCCCAAAGTGCTGTACAGAAACACAGGGTAAAACACAAGATACAACCACTGACACTCACATAAAACATAATAAAACACATAAAAACCATATCAACTCAAGCCAGTCTGAACGCTATCGAAAAAAGGTGTGTTTTCAAAAGCATTTTAAAAACAGGAAACGAAGATGCCTGTCTAATATTTAAAGGCAGCGTATTCCAAAGTTTTGGGGCCATAACTGAAAAGGCTCGTTCTCCTCTACATTTAAGCCTTGATTTTGGGACAACCAACAGCAGCTGGTCATCTGATCTGAGGGTCCGTAAAGGAATATAAGGCTGAAGGTATGAGGGAGTGTGACAAAGTGGAGAAGCAGTTGTAATTCTCTCCATTTGTCCCATATGTGTTTACCTTTTTTTTGCACATTGTACACATTATTCTGTTTCTATGTATTTGCTATGATTTGCTATTTGTCAAGTAACATTGCTTCACTCACTATCCCGGGTTTGTTTGTGTAAGCGTTTTGTTGCCGGCAAATCAAACATTCTGCAAATTAAGAAATACATAGTGATGGGACGTTCTGTATCGAGGCTTCGGAGCGTGTGTCGAGTAATGGAGGGGGCGTTTCCGCGAAGCGCGTATCGAGGCTTGCTTCATTTATGGGAGGAGCTGAAAATGATGACGTCCGAAGCCTCGCTGCCCGGCTGTACCACGTGACTGGTTCATGAAGTGGTTCGAACTTTGCCGCGAGTATGACAGCGATATAAACCCCTCAGACTTCATTCAAAAATGTGGGTGTTTGATGGAGAGTTGCGGTTAGTGAGAGTTTGGAGACAGTTTGGAGGTTTATGAGAGTGAGGAGAGAAAGTCAGGAGAGAATGGAGCCAGCTAAGAAGAGGAGGATGTCCTCCCCTGTGTGGGAACATTTTGATCTTATTCCTCCCAACAAGGTATGTAAATTTCTCACAGAAGATGTATTTTCATAATACTGATGGTGCAATACAATATATGTTAGCTGTCTGTACTTTTGTACAAGGTGAGGTGTTTGCTATGTGCCAGGGAGCTGGGATATAACAACAACACCTCATCCATGCTTAGGCACTACAGAGCTTTGCATGAGAATAAGGGGAACACCGATTGTGGAGCAAGACCAGGTGAGCCATCAAATGCCATGATAATATAGCATGCGTAATGTTACTAAATGATATAACAATATATACAATGTAATAAGTTGACGTGTGTGATATTTATATTTGTGCTTTGTTTTATTGTCTTTCCTCAGGAGAACAATCTCAAATAGATGAAGACCTGGTCAGCATGGTGATTGAGGACTCCCAGCCATTTAGCATTGTGGAGGACAAAGGATTCAAAAGATTTGTTAAATCATTAAATCCTAGCTATGTTCTCCCCACTAAAAAGGTCATAAAAGCAGTGAAAATTTAGTTTTTACAGAATAAAATGTGAACAGGCAGGACTGAGGCTCAGTGTGTAGCTGTCCATACCTCAACGTTACAAAAGCACAACTACTGTCCACACCCCAACCACACCTCACCTCACAGTAAATGATCATTTCCATTTCAAGCATTTCCAAATAATCATTTCCCATACTGCCACTATAAATATACACAGTATACTGCCATCACTACAATATACATGTTTTACACACTCCTTTTGTTGTTGACATTTACAGGCTGTGTGCATGCCACACTCTTCAAATTCATGCCAGCTATTATTTTTACGTCCAGTAGGTGTCCTACTAGAGCAAATGAAGCTTCATGAAGCTTCGCGTTGGGGTGAACCAATTGGATGAAAAGCTTCAGTGCTTCATGGGGCTTCATCTGCCCATCACTAATACTAAGTTATGTTTCTTTATACTTTATTATGTTACAGATTAAGTCATTTGTTCATACTTACTCTGTTTGTCTTTTCAGTCATCATGAGTGTCAGGTGTGGGGAAACGCCCGCTTGGCATTTCCTCATTTTAAAGTCCTGATCATGTCACACATGACATCATCAGGTCAAACCATGTGGAGGGGTTTCTTTTTCCAGAGAGATGCTTCCTTTTGTTTGTGTTAATGTTTAAAGGGATTTGTTGAATGTTTTTCCTTTTGTTAATACTGCCATTTAGTTGTGTAAATGTGCATATTAGAAGTGTGTAGAGGTTTTGTGTTTTTAGATAATCTGTGTAGAGTTTTAGATCCCTCAGTTGAGTGAGTGGTACTGGCTGGGCAATTGGAGGGAAATTGATGGCCCTATTTAAAGCCAGTCTCTACCAGATGCAGGAGAGAGGAGAGGTGAGCTGTGTCACCAGAGCATAACCCAACCACGTCTAAGCAAGCAGCAGAGCTGGCTGACGCGTTTCTTGCAGCCCGTCGGCCACTAAAGAACTATGCAAGTCCCAAACAATTAGCCCCTGTAATAGCAGGTAGGACAGAGAGTGGTAACAGTCAAAAAACTAGGAATTTCAGGCAGGTAGTGATGGGCAGATGAAGCCTCATGAAGCACTGAAGCTTTCATCCAATTGGTTCACCCCAACGCAAAGCTTCTTGAAGCTTCATTTGCTCTAGTAGGACACCTACTGGACGTAAAAATATTAGTTGGCATGAATTTGAAGAGTGTGGCATTTTGCACACAGCCTGTAAATGTCAACAACAAAAGGAGTGTGTAAAACATGTATATTGTAGTGATGGCAGTATACTGTGTATATTTATGCTGGCAGTATGGAAAGACAATAAAAACAAAGCACAAATATAAATATCACACACGTCACTTATTGCATTGTATGATATTGTTATATCATTTAGTAACATTACAGCATGCTATATTATCATGGCATTTGATGGCTCACCTGGTCTTGCTCCACAATCGGTGTTCCCCTTATTCTCATGCAAAGCTCTGTAGTGCCTAAGCATGGATGAGGTGTTGTTGTTATATCCCAGCTCCCTGGCACATAGCAAACACCTCACCTTGTACAAAAGTACAGACAGCTTAACATAGGTTTTATTGCACCATCAGTATTATGAAAATACATCTTCTGTAGAAATTTACATACCTTGTTGGGAGGAATAAAATCAAAATGTTCCCACACAGGGGAGGACATCCTCCTCTTCTTAGCTGGCTCCATTCTCTCCTGACTTTCTCTCCTCACTCTCATAAACCTCCAAACTGTCTCCAAACTCTCACTAACCGCAACTCTCCATCAAACACCCACATTTTTGAATGAAGTCTGAGGGGTTTATATCGCTGTCATATCTCGCGGCAAAGTTCGAACCACTTCATGAACCAGTCACGTGGTACAGCCGGGCAGCGAGGCTTCGGACGTCATCATTTTCAGCTCCTCCCATAAATGAAGCAAGCCTCGATACGCGCTTCGCGGAAACGCCCCCTCCATTACTCGACACACGCTTCGAAGCCTCGATACAGAACGTCACATCACTACAGGCAGGGCCCCCATAATTCCACTAGTAGTCGGGCTAGGGAAATCAAGCCACGTGGGCCTTTAGTGTGTCACTCTTGTGGTCAAACAGGTCACTTTAGGGCAGATTGTCCAAGTCAGACTGTCAGTAACACATATATGTGCTTTTCTTCAAGGGGTGTCGAAGATGAAGTTGAGTCTTCAGCGCCCTCTTCTCAGCATGAGCGCACCACATGCGTTTTTATTGAGGAAAAGCCATGTGTGGCTCTTCTGGATTCAGGAAGCAGCCGTACCTTGGTTAGGCAGGAATGTCTTCCTAGGGATGCTACATTTTGTGGCAAGGTAAAAGTTTGGTGTGTTCACGGTAATGATGTGGATTACCCAATTGCCAACATTAATATTCAGATTGACGGCAAGCTGTATTTACTTTCCGTGGGAGTTATGAGTAAACTGCCATATCAGGTTGTGAGTAGCTGTACCTTGGTTAGGCAGGAATGTCTTCCTAGGGATGCTACATTTTGTGGCAAGGTAAAAGTTTGGTGTGTTCACGGTAATGATGTGGATTACCCAATTGCCAACATTAATATTCAGATTGACGGCAAGCTGTATTTACTTTCCGTGGGAGTTATGAGTAAACTGCCATATCAGGTTGTGAAGTAGCCGTACCTTGGTTAGGCAGGAATGTCTTCCTAGGGATGCTACATTTTGTGGCAAGGTAAAAGTTTGGTGTGTTCACGGTAATGATGTGGATTACCCAATTGCCAACATTAATATTCAGATTGACGGCAAGCTGTATTTACTTTCCGTGGGAGTTATGAGTAAG
>NW_024582888.1:143822-149687 GCF_018398535.1 Haplochromis burtoni | reverse complement strand
CTGCCATATCAGGTTGTGTTGGGCCGTGATCTTCCCATTTTGCGAGATCTGTTAGCCAGGGGAGAGGAAATCAACCCAAGTTCTGGGTTCGAGTCTGACTACTTCACAGGGAGCAAGACCATTAAGGCACTTAAAAACCCGTGTTAGGTTTGTGATGAACAGGAAGCCAATGAAGAGAAGACAGGATAGGTGTTACATGTTCATAGCTGTGGGTACCAGTTAAGAGGCGGGCAGCAGCATTTTGAATGAGCTGAGAGCGTTGGCTGACTCCAAAAAACAGTGCACTACAGTAGTCAAGGCATGTATTACCTTCTCCATGTCACGTCTTGACAAAACTGGCTTCAGCTTAGCTATTTGCCTCAGCTGGAAAAAGCTTTTTTGCAACACCGAACTAATATGTTTGTCCAATTTAAAATCTAAGTCCATAATGACTCCCAAGTTTGTCACATGCTGCTTGATATAAGACCCTAGCCAACCACAATTTACGAGGGGGCTGCACGAAATATTACTAGGTCTAAATACAATCACCTCCGTTTTACTCTCATTGAAACTCAACAAGTTCAGAGCCATCCAAGCTTTGATATCTTCAAGGCAGTTCAAAAGGATTTGGATGGAGTCTGGGCCATTTGGTGCTAAAGGCAAATAAATTTGGCAGTCGTCTGCGTACCAGTAAAAGGATATTTTGTGTTTTCTAAAAATAGACCACAAAGGGAGCAGGTATAATGAAAAAAGAAGAGGGCCAAGGATTGAGCGCTGGGGCGCCCCACAAGGAAGGGGGGCTGAGGTGGACTCTAAATTTTCGAATTTAACACTAAACGTTCTGCCACTCAAATATGAGCGAAGCCAATCCAGTGCTGCACCTTTAATGCCAATCAGTAAGATCTAAAACCACAAGGATCACGGAACTTCCACAATCAGTAGCTAAAAAGATATAGTTAAAAACACGTAAAAGTGCTGTTTCAGTGGAGTGTAGATGTTTAAAACCAGACTGAAAAGGTTCCATGATGCCATTAGCATCTAAAAACGTATTCAGTTGGGTAAAAACAATTTTTTCCAATAACTTTGAAAGGAATGGAAGTCTTGAAATAGGTCTAAAATTTGAGCAAACTAAAGGGTCAAGGCCTTTTTTTTTTTTTAAATAAAGGGCTAACAATTGCATGTTTAAAACCATCAGGAACCACACTGGAAGTAATACTGCTATTTATAATAGCAAGGACTGAGGTTCCAATTGAAGGGAAAACCTCTTTAAAGTGTAATTGAGATGGGTTCAAACTGGTATAAGGCAGCTGAACAGGGATTAAACGTGGATGGGTCATATGTAGGAGGTACTATTGCTGACCTGATGGACTCAACCGTGTTTACAGAAAAAGAAAGAAACTGATTACATCTGTTAGCAGAGCCTTCCAGGGTGGCAGACTGGGGCAGATTTAAAATAGAACTGATGGTCTTATGAAGTGCGCGGGGATTATGACAATTTGATGCAATCACCTGAGAAAAATGGCTGTTTTTCTCATTTTTCACTGTATTTTGATAGCATTTCCAACAGTCCTTTAACATTTCAAAATAAACCTGCAGTTTGTCCTTCTTCCACTTTCGCCCTGCTCTCCTGCATTGACATCTGACCGCTCCGGTGGCTTCATTTAACCAGGGCTGGGGAATACATTTAGGGCACCTGGTTTTTAATGGGGCCATAATGTTTAGGGTCTCAATACAGGTTTCTTGGAACTGCAAAAGCAGCTCATCCAGACTAAGTCCTAAACTAATTTCAGGGTCAATAAAAGCATTTTTTTTCTATAAAAGTTGAGGAGAAGAGAGCAGCAGTGGAAGAATTAAATATTCGACAGCACCTGGGTGGAGCTTTAATCTCATGCACAAGAGAAATGTCAAATAAAACAGGTTTGTGATCAGAAAACACGGAATCCCCAATTTCCTAACACCAGGTCAAGAGTGTGCCCCTGCTGGTGTGTAGGGCCTTGTACAGACTGTACAAAGTTAAAAGACTGAAGACGATTTAAAAACTCCTGAGCAAGCAGTCCATCAGAGCAACAGACATGAATATTAAAATCACCAACTATTAAAATCCGATCATATTTAGGCACAATGTCAACCAAGAAACATGAAAAGTCATTTAAAAAGTCTTTGTTAAACTTTGGTGGTCGGTAGATTACCGCACACACAACCGGTTGAAAACGTCCCAGTTCAAACATCAAAAGTTCAAAACTGGAGGGAGGAACCAGTACATGGAGTTGCTTGCAATTAAAGTTATTTTTAAAAACTTTCAATATTCCTCCTCCTCTTCCTGATATCCTTGGAGCATTTAAAAATGAGCAGAGGGCAATATTTCAGAAATGAAGCTAGACTCACCAATTTTCATCCATGTCTCAGTCACAAAAAAGGAGATCCAATCCATTTGAAGAAAGGAAATCATTTATGACAAACGTTTTACTTGCTATATTCTAATCAGACACCTTATATTTTGGTAAGAAACTCCACATATTTACAGTATTATAGCAACATTTATCAGGCTTAGCTATTAAAATAGTAAAACTGAAAAAACAAACTCCAAGAACAAAATATTACTGTTCATTTGTTTAGCATAGTTTCCTTTTATAATGCTCTGGTTATTACTCGAAGTTATGTGAAATTTGCAGATCGTAATTCCTCAGTGTTGTATACTCATACAGGGTAAAACGTGTCCTGTCACTATTCTTCCGCATAAGCCTAATATTCACCTACTATTGGCCTAGAAAATCTGCCAGGAAACTCATCATTTATTTTCCACCATTTGATGCTCTTTAGACTTTGAGTATTTACATGGAAATCCAGAGGGAAGGAGAGAATCAACAAGAATCCATCATACTAAGGAGAGCAGACATCATTGACAAACAGATACGATACTGATTATGAAAGGATGAGCTGGAGTGGAGGTGCACCTGATCCTCCTGGACTGTGAATGAGGGAGAAATTATTGGTTCAGTGATGCCAGCATGCTGACAGTACATTGGCAGCTGGCAAAGTCATATAGAGAACTGAAGTAGAACCAAGTGCTTAAAACAATAGAAAGTGTCCAGTGCAGCCAATGCCTGAGCTTTCCATTTAACATTGTTTTCTTTTTGCATTCTTCATCTACTATGTTGTCATGTTCTTCCCTGTTCTATCTCACTTGTCAACCAATCAGCTTTCGACCGATGCACGGCATCATTTACATCAAGCAGCATGCAGTTATGATTCCAGACGACTGATAGAGAACATCCTTGTTTCGGATCAACAGAAGGACACCTCTTACATATCATCACTTTGGGGTTTTGGCCCTTACATTTTGGGCAGCTCTGATTTTGAGATCTTAGCTTTCATTTCACTTCAACCAAACAGATGAAAACGTGTAGACCACATTGCAGTACAGAATGGTGGTCATCATGTCAGGATGGGCATTCTGCTGCATGCTTGTGGGTGTCTTACCAGCAATGAACTGACAGAAACACTGTCAGATGCCAGTTTTATCAGTGGGTGTTACTATACAAAGAAATGTTATTACATTCAAACACAGTATTTGACAACAGTATTTGAGACTAGTAATAATTAAATAGGAAGGGTGGAAGGGTGTTGCCAATGCCTAGTGACCTCATCACACTCAGGTTTGTAGGCTGCTGTCAACCACAATCCCGTGGCTGTGTTTTGAATTCTTCAAATTTGTTTTTCATACCTGCGTGAAGGAAAAGACTTGAAGTGATGGCGGTCATCCGTACATATGAGTCTTAGAACAAAGGAAGCCATCAAATACTGTACATTTTATTTTATGCATAACTTCAATAAACACTTCAATAAAAAAAAGAATTCTTTGAATTTGAATAGTTTGAATGGATGGTGGATATTTAGCTTGATTTGTTGTTGCTGTGCCACATGTTGCCCATTGTTTCCAATGATCTTTTTAGCCTTTTTAAAATAGTTGCAGTGGCACACCCATGTTACTTTGTTTTATAACTTTAACCCATTTGTTGAATGTGTTTCAGCATTTTCACTCATTTATTTTGTAGGTTACGTTATATAAATAATTGTACTTTCACATTGTCTGTGTTAAAAAAAAAACCATGGTGTTTCATTTCTGTGAGGCTTGGGCTTTGTCCTTTGTGTGTTTTGTCCTTAGGGGCCACCTCACACAAAGTTGTCACCCACAGCACGCCCATGCTTGTCAAAAGGCAAGTGGCAGAACAAAGAGCCATATGAAACATCAGGTGGTGACTTCTGCACTAGCTCAGGGGTTACATACGTGACCTTGGAGGAACTCTGAGATGCTTTCTTTGCTCAAAGAAAATCACTCCCAAACTGCTCTTTTCTTTTTGCCTGCACTGCTTTCCTTACTCTTTGAATCACAAAGCACAGCCTTGATTGTTGAATATTCTTTCACACACCACTGATTTCTCGCCAGTATACTCGCTGTCACACTTCTTTCTGCCTCCTTTTCTCCACTCTGTCTGTTATTTTCCACCAATCTCACCCTCTGTTTTCTTTATTGCTAGAAACATAGATTGTTTTTGAAGAAAGTCAGCTCAGATCAAAAATATGTATTTTAAAGAAATCCAAAAAAGCAGGTCACTCAAAAAAAATAGTAGAAATGAGCTTAAAATATGCTTCCAAAAAAGTAACATTTGAATTTTTGGTTTTGTCTGTTTTTAACCACTTGATTTACTTGTATTTAAAGTATATTTAAATATATGTAGGTATATTTATTGGAATGCTTGCCCATTTCAATCACTTTCCTGTCTCTTCTGATGAAATTGTTTTATTAGTTAAAGCACATTTGATAAAGGACTGTTTGCCAAGAGAGAGGTGATTAACTCAATATTAAATAGCTTTCGTAGCTGAGGGATGAAGCACAACTGAAACAACACATTATACTTTATGTAAATATATGTATGGAATAGGCTAATTCAGTTCATGTTACATTATGGAAATTTGATTGTTTTCGAAAACGTGACTGAATTTAGTTGTGGGCCCAAACTAGCGTGATTAATGTGCTCCATGAAACACCAAAATGCAAATACATAAAAATATCCCATTGCTTTCACATATGAACTACTTCAAATAAAGCGATGTGATGTAATGCAGGGATTCCTATTTCCTTCTATTCAGAGCTAGCAAAGTTAGTAAACATGAGGCAGGCAATCAATCAATTTGATTGATTTTCAGATCAAACGCTTTTTTTACACTTTGCTAATATTAGCTTACACATGTATTTTGAGTGCTACCTAATGGCACAGTCGCACGAGTCAAAACAACCTCCTTGTATTGATTTTTTTAAAATTTTATTAATACTTTTGCTTTCAGAGCTCGATTGCAAGTAGGTGTTTAAGGTTGTGTGTAACAACAGAAGGAGTAGACTGAGTAACTAAGGACACTGCTTATTCATACTGTAGCAACTTGTCAATTGTAAGACAGTTCCACCCTGAAATATATACTGCTGTATTGTACTTTGTGACTGTAACAGGAAATAATTTACAAAATTATTATTACAGTGTATTCAGTAACATTTAAAACTATCAACAGAGACCATAAATTCATCATGGTGTGAGGAATTAATTTTTTGACATAGACTTCTATCTGCTCATTAAGTCTGACTTCATCAGTCATATCTAGGACAAACTGAAGTATTTCTAAAAGACTAAAAGTTGCAGCTCTGTTATACCTTTGAACCTATGGATAAATTTATCATTGAAATATTAGGTTCAATTGTAATTATGTAGCGGCAAGTCACAATACCTCAAGGTACTTGAGAATGAAAGTTAAAGACACTACAATAATAGCTATTAGGGTAGGGATAGCTCAGTAGGTAGAGTGGTGGCCCCATGATCGGAAGGTCGGGGGTTC
>NW_024582888.1:140058-143802 GCF_018398535.1 Haplochromis burtoni | reverse complement strand
TTGCTACAAACACACTGATACCTGCTTCCACTATATAAATGCATCAACCAGGTTCTTGTTGTTTTCTGCTAAAAGCTTTTCTTACTAGTTTAGTAAAGTCTGCAAGGACAGTAACGGTTACACTGTAATACAATACATGAATGAATTGGCAACATCACTCAAAATCTTCTGGACATCGTCCAAATATTTACCCGTTTTGGTACATTAATACATCTGAGGGGTTTTCTTGTTTATTCTCCTACTTGGAAACTTTTAACTTGACTGTTATTAAATTATCACGATTACAGAAAGTATTAAAATTGACAAACCTGTGGAGAGTTTTCTAGTTTTCTGCTTTAATAGATGTTAATTGTTGCAATGTGTAGTTAAAAAGACTGTATGCCAACAGCAGTGGTACCAGTGCACATCTGGCTTATTGGAAGAAAGAGAGACGCCGTGTCATCAGGTCACCACCATGACCCCTTCAAATGCATCAAAGGTCTACGGCGTAGTCTCAGGCGTGATTACACCGTAAACAATGCTCTCTGCAACAACAAACATAAAACACTTATAACAGCTGATGAGTGTGTTGAGTTTAACAGCCTGGAAGTCGAATTCAAAAAAACCTGCAGCTAACTTCAGCATTTCTGCTGGCAACATATAAGAAGCCGCACAACGTCTCTGAACCCTCGGTATGTAACCAGTAATAGTCCACTACTACTCTTTAATTCAGAAATGTGACATCCTCAGCATTTTCACTGAAAAGTTGAGCTCAGAGCTTCAAGCATTAGTCCGTCCTGATTGAGGAAAGTCTCGTCTCCTTAATCTACTTTGGAATCTGTTTAACTGTCAACAGTTTAAACAAAAAACACCAAACAGCTGCACATTTAGCAGGAAGCAGTAGACAACAGCTGAGTGAATAAATGGAGTGTTGCATTCTTATTTTACTGGTCGATGTTGTTTGTTAGAGCAATCTGCAACAAGGACAGACACTCAGATCATCGAACAACTAACAGTAACAGGGTCAAAGGTCAAAGGCACAACCTCCCAATAAGATACTACAACAAGGTCTGCAGCACAAGCTGTAATTTACTCCCATCATCCATCAAATGCAGATCCAAGTCTTGAATCCTTGGAGAGTTTGTAATCTCGTCTGTGAAGGTCTGGCAGCGCACAGTAAGTATCCTCTACTGGCAACAAACAGCAGTGTTGTGTCTCAATCTGCACAGATCATAACAAGCAGAACATGCTAACAGAAAAGTGAAATGCTCTGTGGGAGAAGCAACAGTGATGGAGTGAAGTTGGGCTGGGCTCGCAACCAAAACCACTGAAACCAACCAAAAACTGAAACCACCGCTGCTATAAAAACCTGGAAGCATCACCACACAGATATGAGCCGCCTGCAGATAATAACACAGCAGCTACAGCCAGGCGATGCTGTTTATACTCGCACAACGTTCGTGGACGTATAATCGTCACACTTGAGTCAAGGCAAGGTTAGATAAGCACTCTGCAAACCTGTCATTATGCAGTACAACATGCAAAACGTTGGAGAGTATTTGAAGTTATTTATAATGTAGAGAGAGAGAGAGAGACTCGGGACTCACGCGTTGCAGTAGGGTTTCTTATCATAGCCTTTGTAGTTCTTCATGTTCAGCGTCATCTTGCAAACTTCGCAGTGGAAACATCCTTTGTGCCAGTTCTGAAAACACACAGATTCACACTCGAATCAATAGATTCAAATGCTTCCATAGTTCAGTGATACCCTCGTGGAACCATTAAAGCCCAGTAAGCATGCTAGTAGTAGTAGTAGTAGTATTTATGTATTGTCATTGTCAAGAACAATGAAATTACGCTGGTGAAAGATGTCATCTACAGAGATGTACAGGAAATTGGTGAACTGGAAGTATATAAATGGTAAATGGCCTGTATTTGTATAGCGCTTTACTAGTCCCTAAAGACCCCAAAGCGCTTTACACAACCAGTCATCCACCCATTCACACACTGGTGATGGCAGCTACATTGTAGCCACAGCCACCCTGGGGCACATTGACAGAGGCGAGGCTGCCGGACACTGGCACCACCAGTAGGCAAAGGGTGAAGTGAAGTGTCTCGCCCAAGGACACAACGACCGAGACTGTCCAAGCCGGGGCTCGAACCAGCAACCTTCCGATTACAAGGCGAACTCCCAACTCTTGAGCCACAATCGCCGAAGTATATCAGAATAATTACTTTATGATGATGTGGCCCGTTTGTCATTTAGTGTGTTTTCATCCCCTCAGAAGAAAAACTGAGGTTTGAACTGATCTGTGTTTGTGCAGAATTAGTTTGGAGTTTGTGTCTGAAATCTCTGCGACCTTTTCATGGAGACGTTTTCAAGCTTCATTCTGTGGTTTTCCTCATTGAACTTCCTGGTTAGTACAGTAATGGCTATGATGCATTAATGGTACAAACGATGGCTACAGCCATCACCCATTGTTTTATGAAGTCACATGAAACCTCAAACACCACATTTTGCCTGTCTTGGTATTTTGAAACTGGACGTGAAGACGCAGTTGTGGATCATGTTTCTGTCTGAAACTTGAAAATGACTAAATCAACTATATTTTTCATTCACTGTGACATGACACGAGCCACCGAACCTGTAAACTCACCTGTAAGGTTGTTACAGAGGTCAGGGCATTGATTTCAGAACCACAGTTTTCACCCTCCCTGTGGGCGTTAAGAATGCAGGTCTAAGGCACTTCCACATTGCCTTCCCTTTGTGTTAAATCAGAGCCCGATTGATGTTGAATTTATAGGACCAGTGCAGATATTTGTGCATTTAAAAATAAGATCCATCTACGTCTTTCAGAGACACCAAACATAAAGAGATTTACATAACATTTGTTATGTGAGGTTATTTATGAGTCTTTCTGTCACAGCAAGTCATGGACGCTACTTTCCTGCCCAACTCTGTAAGGATCAGCTGGCTGTTGTGTTGGTAGCAGCCCACTCATGCATGTTTCCAGTTGGGATGTTGCACAAGCATATGCAGACAACTTCTGGTTCTCCCATCTCTTGCTTACTTTTCAATTTTAATGTATGACGTATTATAAAACGTAGATACCAATATAATTGTCAGATAGCTAACATCGGCCCCACCAGTATATCGCTCAGGCTCTACTAATATCTGTGGTTAGTTGCTTGTAGGAAGTTCTGCTCATGTAATAAGACGTGGTTAAAGGCAGATGTTAGGCATGGGTAGGGATGCATTTGCCTATTTATTTGCTTATTTAAATGTGGAAATGCATATCAGCTCAGCTTGAGTGCCTGAAGTCCTTCTCGCTCACAGGTGAGCATCACACTTGAGTCACTTTGTTTCTAGATTCAGTCTGTTTTTGTAGCTCTTTACCAAATTTCTTTTAAAAAAAAGTTGCTAATCAACAGGCTTGATCTCGGCTTCTAGCACTGCTCTGTTTGATCACACAGTGAGAGAGCAGCTAGTGACCACAGCTATGCATAAAAGACAGATGCAGCTATGATAATGTCACCCAAACATTTGCAGTGTCCAGTTTTTAAAGTCTTAAGTTGAGCATTTTGGTCATCATCAGCAGCTTAGCTTTTTGAAACCAGTCAGTGACAGGACAGATCCACCCTAAAGCTCTCCACCCTTCTTTCTTCTGCTTCTGGATTCTGATGAAGTTTAATATACAAACTAAGCATCATAATGTATTAAATAACACTGAAAACTGAGTCCTCTGGGAAGTGTTTACTGTGGTCACG
>NW_024582888.1:138352-140038 GCF_018398535.1 Haplochromis burtoni | reverse complement strand
CAGATGTTAGGCATGGGTAGGGATGCATTTGCCTATTTATTTGCTTATTTAAATGTGGAAATGCATATCAGCTCAGCTTGAGTGCCTGAAGTCCTTCTCGCTCACAGGTGAGCATCACACTTGAGTCACTTTGTTTCTAGATTCAGTCTGTTTTTGTAGCTCTTTACCAAATTTCTTTTAAAAAAAAGTTGCTAATCAACAGGCTTGATCTCGGCTTCTAGCACTGCTCTGTTTGATCACACAGTGAGAGAGCAGCTAGTGACCACAGCTATGCATAAAAGACAGATGCAGCTATGATAATGTCACCCAAACATTTGCAGTGTCCAGTTTTTAAAGTCTTAAGTTGAGCATTTTGGTCATCATCAGCAGCTTAGCTTTTTGAAACCAGTCAGTGACAGGACAGATCCACCCTAAAGCTCTCCACCCTTCTTTCTTCTGCTTCTGGATTCTGATGAAGTTTAATATACAAACTAAGCATCATAATGTATTAAATAACACTGAAAACTGAGTCCTCTGGGAAGTGTTTACTGTGGTCACGTTGGTCTTTATCATAGACTTCTATAGCCACACTTCCTTGTTGCAGCCACAGTACTGACCCCATGCTGCTCAGAACAGGTATTTGTTTTTATTTCCTATATGGTCATTTTTGTCAAGTTTTGAAAAAAATCAAGCACCTCCAACCTGCTCGGTCTCTCACTTTTGGCTGTTTAATTACTGATGAAGAACCGGAGCCTTCAAATGGTATTCGGTGCTGCCCCGTTCTCAGGCACTCAGGCGAGAGATGCCTCGGGTATGTGAGTGACTCCAGGTCACTGACTCTTGACCCCTGAAAGATCGCTGGTTTTAGTTTGATGTTTGCATTCAGCTAATTTTGCCTTTGTTTCACCTGTGAAGGTCTCCTCACACTACAAGTCACATCTAAGATCTCACACCTCGTCTGCACAGAGTCCTTTTGCATGTGCCAAAATCTGAGAGTCCCAGTGGGAAGCTCCTGCTTCTTATGCCACCTGTTATCACAAGACTATCAATGATTGATCACATGATAACAACCACCAGTCTACAAACACTCTGAGCAGCTCCACCTTATGTTGCTACAAAAATCAGAAACTTTTCTACATGACGTATGAAGCTGAAAGCAAACTGATATTTGTTCAGAAGAAAATGTGACAGATATGATCCTGTTTTACTCGTTTTAATACCCAGCACAGATCGTCCTCCATCTGTCCCGCTCTGGGATTAGTCAAAGTCAAAGTCAAATTAGTTAGAAAGCGACTGCATTTTGTGTTCGAGATGTCAACATGGTCATATGACTTCCATATTAATCCTCTACTTAAGTGCAGTCAAAGAGCAGGATGTGTTGAAATGCAAATCCTCTGTGAACATGTAACAGGTCAAACTTTTATTTTCCACTGCACAGAGCACACACTCAGTTTCAGTAAAGGAAGAACTAGAAATGGACTAATGCACACTTAGGCTGATATTTGACTCTGTGTAAAGCAATCAAATATTGTATCTGTTATCTTTACTACAATTTTTGTACTTCAAGAAGATTGGCTAAACAACAGCTGGAGCCATTTTCAAGAGGCTTTAAGGTTTTCCGTCTTTATGTTGCAGATTAGCATCCGCATGGACAGTCACACTTTCAATTCACTTCCTGTTTTATTTTGAAAGTCAGTTGCCTTCCCT
>NW_024582888.1:133140-138327 GCF_018398535.1 Haplochromis burtoni | reverse complement strand
TCTTAAATGGTTTTCTTTTTAAGTTCACCTGTTCCTTAGTTTCCTCCTCCTGGTGTGTATTTATGTTACAACGTCATCTCTGTTCTGTTCTTTTGTTAACTGTCCGCGTAAATTTTTTTTAATCTTTCTGTACAAAGTATTTTGTTAAAATTCAGATTAAAGTTTTTGTTTGTTTTTCCTGCTAAGACTGTGAGCTGGGACATGCGTGATGCAACCATTTGCAGTATGTTCCCTGGGATACAATAGAAAAAAAAAGTGCAGTAAACAGAGAACTCGAAGAACCAGAGAAGCAAAGCTGCTACAGAGGTGCCTTAAACCTGCTTTCTTTGTAACAGCCAGTAGGGGGCGACTCCTTTGATTTGACTGTGAATGACATTAAAGTACAGAAAAGACTTCCACACTGAGCTTAAATCTTAAATTTACCTTTTTTTAAATTTTGATTTTAGTCCTGTTAATATGCTAATAACAAAACCCAGTTCTGTAAATTTAAATTGTTGGTCACATTTATTTAATTTTTTTTTTTTAAAATAATGTAAGTAAATCAGTGTTTAACTCAGCCCTGATGTTGCCTCACACTTCATGACTGGTTCCCAGTCTCTTCCTTAGTGAGTAATACAGCTTATATATGTATATTTAACACTGGTACTGGATCAGGATTTGATATTAACAAATGACCAAAGACGAGGTCTCAGAATCATATGGGATCTAGAAAAAGCTGCTAACTCTGAAATACTCTTCATGGCAAGAACAGGAACTGTGCGCTAAAACATTTCTGCTGTTATTTTTAATGCTGATCCTGCAGGAACTTAATTAAAACACAAATGATAAACAGAATCCTGGATTTCTTTTTTTATTTCTTTAGTTTTATTTTCAGACTTTGAGTCAAAAATGTAAAATGAGTGACACCTGTGAAAACGTCTGATTAAAGGTTATTTTGTAAGGGACAGCAGGGACGTGCTTGAATAGCAAACGTCTTTATGTCCCTCGACCTTCTTTTTCTCACATTCTCCTTAAACTTCTTTCTTTGCCTGCGTCCCTCTCTAAATGACTGCCTCCAACACTGCCTTTAGTTCTATTATAACCCAGACTTTCAGGTAGCATTTGGTCCAGCCTGCTCTCTCTTTATAAACCACAGTCTCCTCATTGCTGAGCTCTTATAATAAAGTTGGATCCACATATTTTCTCTTACACTTTACACTTTACTATAAAAACTAAACAGTAGTGCTATTTTGGAGGGTTGGTTGAGTTGGGTTAGTTGACATATAACATTGTCATAGCAGGTGGTTGGTTACAGAGCTGGAAGATGCATGATGAAGGCTAAATTGTTTTCAGTAAAAGTTCATGTTGCGTGTCCAAAGACAAGTTTCATCATTTAGCAGGAGTGTGCCATAGATGGTTATAAAATACGACACAAAAGAATACAACATGCTATAAATAAGAACCCAGAAAGAAGGTTGGTATGTTATTACTTAACAAAGAAGTGGATTTCTCTCTATAAATGCAGGAGCTGCTCCCCTACTGGCCATTAGAGAGAATGCAGGTTTGAGGCACTTCTGGCATAAGTTTTGAGGCCTGAAAAATAAAGTTATCTCACAGTATATACAAAGAAAGCTCTCCTTATGTGTTAATTCTTGACAATAATGGCACAGACAAAGAGGACGTCTGTGATGTTACTGCACCAACAACAGTGTTTATAGGAAGTAGAATACTTTTATATATCTCTGTTTCAAAATTATATCTCATGTGTTATTTAATGTTTAATTAGTGCCGTCAGTGTTAATCTCGTTAAAATGACATTAACGCCATAGCGACAAAAATCTCCGTTAGCGAGTTAGCACGGATCACCCTGTGCGTGGGGTGAGCTAACGCATTAACAAGCTAACCGCACTAACACGGATATTTGCCGCGTTAATGCGGTTTTGGCGTTAACGTCATTTTAACGAGATTAACACTGACAGCACTAATTTAAATGTTTAATTTTAAGAATTTGAAAACATGACCATAAACATTTCCGAGCCTTAATTGATTAGTGCCTTAACCATCATTAGGAACTTTAGATTTTCAGCTATAATGAAGCAATCTTTTCAATTCAAACCATGACCTTTCCCTTGTGTCTATATGCAGACACTTCTGACCTTAAATGTATTTGACTGACAGGACAGCAAATGGTTCTTTTGTATCTGTACTATATTCTAGAAGGTGTGGATAAACAATTCATTCAATTCATTTATTATTTATTATTTATATAGCGCTTTTCACAGATAAAAATCACAAAGTGCTTTATAACACAAGAAATGGAAATATAAAACAATGTAACAGTAAAGAAAATAGCAATGTAAAACAATAAAAACAACATAAGAGGAAATTAATAAAATGCTTTTCAAAATTAAAATTTCTTCAGCTGTTTTTTAAAAGAATCAATGGAGTCCGTGCAGCTTAGAGACAGTGGAAGAGAATGCCACTCCCTGAAAGACCCATCACCACGAGTTTTAAAATGACTGCGCGGTACCACAGCAGTCTGTGATCTAATGACCTTAAAGCTCAAGAAGATGAAAAAGTGTGTGAAGCCAAATTACTGTACCAAACCCCACGGTACCACTGTCATAAAAAGTAGTTAAAAAAACACCCATACTGCAACAACTTTATTTTTAAAGCAGTTTTAAACAGCAACAGCAGATACAAACTGGTAACAAGAATGAATAAATACACTGAAGACAATTGAAAATATATAAAAACAACACATGTAAAGGTAACTATCATTAAAATAAAGACAGCTAAAATAAATGTCTGACATTGGATGTCAGGCCACAGGCTACGTCTACATGTACACAGGTATTTTTGAAAACGCTGCTTTTTCTATGCGTTTGGGCCTTGTTTGGCCCAAATTGCTGTTATTTTGCAAATAAATGCATTTTTAATAGAAAGTACAATAAAATAGCAGCTTTCATTCAATGCATTCATGCTTTTTAGGACATTTTTAGACTTCTGGTCTTTTCTTAGTTTATTCTAAATTTCTCTGCTTATTCAGAACCTCCAATGTCAGGGAAATTCAGATAAAAAGAAATGTACTGTATACAAAGGCTGATAAATCTATTCAAACTTGCTGTGCATGCATGAGGAGGATTTTCATCAGCAGCAGGCCACACTGCTGATTGCTGATGAGAAGCGTCTGAAGTTGACCAACCATATGTCAGCCAACTCCCTGCTGGTGACCTTCAGCTTGCAGCTGATGAGATGTTCACTATGTTGTATTTTTTTTACAGCCTCTAAGCTTTATCAGTGATGAAGCCTTTAAATATAAAACTGTAATAAATGTACAGTAGTGCCTGTTTTTTTTGGGGGGGGGTTTTGTAAATTTACAGTAATTATAAATAGTTTGAACACCAAGCAGCCATAATCTTGCTTGTTTAAGTCAAATTCATCTGAAGACAAGACAAAAATAATAAATTAACATCACAGGATACCTTTAACTGTATGGACAACATTTCTGGTGTCTAATTATCCCTTTTAGCAGTGTTTGTCAAGTCTGGCTGTGTATGACGGGTAGGAGTTGGACCTGAATGCAGGATTTGTAAACAAAGGTTAAACTGAAAAGCAGTTTTTATTGTTGAACTTAAACATATTGCAAAATAATGCAAAATAAGTGAAAAACAAGAAACCAAATCATCAAAGAGGAAAAACTGCAAGAGATGACATGACAAAGAGCAGAAAGAAAACTGAAGACTTGCAAATACACATATCACCCACATGGAAAAGATATATATATAAATCTTATAAAGTTTGCATCTGTCTTGTGTGAAACTTGTATGAAAAGCATATAAGAGTGAAAACAGATATAAGATTCCTTGAAAAATTATATAATGAAACTTGTGTGTTTTGGATACTTACTAAAACAATATATGAAAGTAATGAGAAAGTGGCCACTTTCATGAGTAAATCATATAAGCCTTATATGATTCACTATATGAAGTAGGCCACATCTTATGCAAGTCTTTTATAAGTTTTTTCTATTTCTTTTAGATATGAGCAGGTAATTAAGGCTAGAGGAACAGCCAGGGAAAAAAAGACAGGCTAACAAAATGTGGGGAAGCAAAACCAAACACAACAAACATGAGACAAGGGACTATTTAGATAAAACAGGAAATATAAACCCTGAGAAATTAACACATGCAAACTTGAACACGACAAAAAGGTAAACAAACATGGTGGCATGAGAGACTTCAAGGAAACAAACAGACAAATACAAAAGACAAAGCAAAGACAAAAGGAGCCATAACTAAACTAGAGACATGAAATAAGATCATGACAGTGACAGTGTTGGATTTCACGTCTCCTTTAATGAATGAACAAATGAAAATTCTTTAGAAAGCTTACAAAATGTCATCATCCTGATGTCCAGCTTGAACCTTCGATATTTCCATTAGTATTAGCATTGCATTGCAGAGCTACAAGCATTTCACCTCATGTCATACTGTGTATGGTTGTGTGTGTGACAAATAAAATTTGAATTTGATTTGAATTTAGTGACATCTACCAAACTCATACTGAAGTAATGATTACAAACAAAGGACTGAATGGACTTCTACTGAGATAACAAAATGCTGAGGCTGTTATACAAGAGTCGGGGCCACCTTTAAATTGGTAAGAATGCTGTTTTGTTTGATATTTTTATTCTTGCTTCCTGAGTACTGTATGTTTTTAGTTTTGAGGTTGCATACAGTTGACACTTGAGACTTTGTTATTGTTCTTATGGCATGCTACCTGTTAATAAGGGGAACCTGCTTAGTAGAGGTGGGCGGATCGATAGTAACAATACCAATGATGGTATTGGTATTGGATCTATACTATGGTGACAGGGTCGATTTCTTTCTATCCTCTAAGTTCAGCATGTAGCCTACTCAATTGTGTTAAATTATTTCAAGGTTCTTTATAGGTCACATGCATAGTTGTACAAGTATAACACACAGTGAAATATAACCTGACACGCTCCTCGACTTGTGCAAAAAAAAGGGGGAGAACATTATATATACTAGAAAAAGTTGCATTTCCTGCGAAAATGCAGTGTGAATGCCTTGCAGTGGAATCTGAAAACAGCAGAAGAAGGAGAACAATCTGCTGAAAAGAGCTGAAGAAGCTGAAGTTTGTGGTGAAAACAGCTGACGAATTTGGAATTTGTGCTGAAAAGAG